>NW_022262092.1:0-17911 GCF_002021735.2 Oncorhynchus kisutch | reverse complement strand
GTCTACAGTGTTTTCATAACATCTCGAATAAACATAACAAAAAATTGAACATCCAGAGTGCTTCAACATGATTTAGAGCTTGTTATGGAAAAGTGCTTATTTCTGCATTTCAATGTTGCAACTTGCTGAAAACTATCCACGGGTCATTTCATCTCACCTAGACACAGCACAGCAAAAATGGACATCCAGAGTGCATCAAACATGATTTAGAGCTTGTTTATGGAAAAGTGCTTATTTCTGCATTTCAATGTTGTAACTTGCTGAAAACAGTACAGTGTTTCATAACATCTCGATAAACATAACAAAAAACATTTTTATCCAGAGTGCTTCAAACATGATTTAGAGCTTGTTTATGGAAAAGTGCTTATTTCTGCATTTCAATGTTGCAACTTGCTGAAAACTGTCCACGGTTCATTATCTCCAACTAGAACAGCACAGCAAAAAATTGGACATCCAGAGTGCATCAAACATGATTTAGAGCTTGTTTATGGAAAAGTGCTTATTTCTGCATTTCAATGTTGCAACTTGCTGAAAACTGTCCACGGTGTTCATTTAATCTCAAACTAGACACAGCACAGCAAAAATTGGACATCCAGAGTGCATCAAACATGATTTAGAGCTTGTTTATGGAAAAGTGCTTATTTCTGCATTTCAATGTTGTAACTTGCTGAAAACAGTCTACAGTGTTCATAACATCTCGAATAAAACATAACAAAACATTTTTTATCCAGAGTGCTTCAAACATGATTTAGAGCTTGTTTATGGAAAAGTGCTTATTTCTGCATTTCAATGTTGCAACTTGCTGAAAACTATCCACGGTGTCATTAATCTCAACTAGAACAGCACAGCAAAAATTGGACATCCAGAGTGCATCAAACATGATTTAGAGCTTGTTTATGGAAAAGTGCTTATTTCTGCATTTCAATGTTGTAACTTGCTGAAAACAGTCCACGGTGTTCATAAATCTCAATAAACATAACAAACAACAAAATTTTTATCCAGAGTGCATCAAACATGATTTAGAGCTTGTTTATGGAAAAGTGCTTATTTCTGCATTTCAAGTTGCAACTTGCTGAAAACTATCCACGGTTTTCATTAATCTCAACTAGACACAGCACAGCAAAAATTGGACATCCAGAGTGCATCAAACATGATTTAGAGCTTGTTTATGGAAAAGTGCTTATTTCTGCATTTCAATGTTGTAACTTGCTGAAAACAGTCTACAGTGTTTTCATAACATCTCGAATAAACATAACAAAAACATTTTTTATCCAGAGTGCTTCAAACATGATTTAGAGCTTGTTTATGGAAAAGTGCTTATTTCTGCATTTCAATGTTGCAACTTGCTGAAAACTGTTACAGTGTTTCATTTCATCTCAACTAGACACAACAAAAACAAATTTGACATCCAGAGTGCATCAAACATGATTTAGAGCTTGTTTATGGAAAAGTGCTTATTTCTGCATTTCAATGTTGCAACTTGCT
Source organism: Oncorhynchus kisutch (assembly GCF_002021735.2). Classification (NCBI taxonomy): domain Eukaryota; kingdom Metazoa; phylum Chordata; class Actinopteri; order Salmoniformes; family Salmonidae; genus Oncorhynchus; species Oncorhynchus kisutch. The sequence continues at coordinate 16,426 of NW_022262092.1, read as the reverse complement.
GAAAACTATCCACGGTGTTCATTTCATCTCAACTAGACACAGCACAGCAAAAATTGGACATCCAGAGTGCATCAAACATGATTTAGAGCTTGTTTATGGAAAAGTGCTTATTTCTGCATTTCAATGTTGTAACTTGCTGAAAACAGTCTACAGTGTTTTCATAACATCTCGAATAAACATAACAAAACATTTTTTATCCAGAGTGCTTCAAACATGATTTAGAGCTTGTTTATGGAAAAGTGCTTATTTCTGCATTTCAATGTTGCAACTTGCTGAAAACTACCACGGTGTTCATTTAATCTCAATAGACACAGCACAGCAAAAATTGGACATCCAGAGTGCATCAAACATGATTTAGAGCTTGTTTATGGAAAAGTGCTTATTTCTGCATTTCAATGTTGCAACTTGCTGAAAACTGTCACGGTGTCATTTCATCTCAAACTAGACACAGCACAGCAAAAATTGGACATCCAGAGTGCATCAAACATGATTTAGAGCTTGTTTATGGAAAAGTGCTTATTCTGCATTTCAATGTGTAAACTTGCTGAAAAACTCTACAGTGTTTTCATAACATCTCGAATAAAACAAACAAAAACATTTTTATCCAGAGTGCTTCAAACATGATTTAGAGCTTGTTTATGGAAAAGTGCTTATTTCTGCATTTCAATGTTGCAACTTGCTGAAAACATCCAGTGTTCATTTCATCTCAACTAGACACAGCACAGCAAAAATGGACATCCAGAGTGCTTCAAACATGATTTAGAGCTTGTTTATGGGAAAGTGCTTATTTCTGCATTTCAATGTTGCAACTTGCTGAAAACTATCCACGGTGTTCATTTCATCTCAACTAGAACAGCCAGCAAAAAATTGGACATCCAGAGTGCATCAAACATGATTTAGAGCTTGTTTATGGAAAAGTGCTTATTTCTGCATTTCAATGTTGTAACTTGCTGAAAAACGTCTACAGTGTTTCATAACATCTCGAAATAAACATACAAAAAACATGTTTTTATCCAGAGTGCTTCAAACATGATTTAGAGCTTGTTTATGGAAAAGTGCTTATTTCTGCATTTCAATGTTGCAACTTGCTGAAAACTGTCCACGGTGTTCATTTCATCTCAAACTAGACACAGCACAGCAAAATGGACATCCAGAGTGCATCAAACATGATTTAGAGCTTTTTATGGAAAAGTGCTTATTTCTGCATTTCAATGTTGTAACTTGCTGAAAACAGTCTACAGGTTTTCATAACATCTCGATAAACATAACAAAAACATTTTTTATCCAGAGTGCTTCAAACATGATTTAGAGCTTGTTTATGGAAAAGTGCTTATTTCTGCATTTCAATGTTGCAACTTGCTGAAAACTATCCACGGTGTTCATTTAATCTCAACTAGACACAGCACAGCAAAAATTGGACATCCAGAGTGCATCAAACATGATTTAGAGCTTGTTATGGAAAAGTGCTTATTTCTGCATTCAATGTTGCAACTTGCTGAAAACTATCCACGGCGTTCATTTCATCTCAACTAGACACAGCACAGCAAAAATTGGACATCCAGAGTGCATCAAACATGATTTAGAGCTTGTTTATGGAAAAGTGCTTATTTCTGCATTTCAATGTTGTAACTTGCTGAAAACAGTCTACAGTGTTTTCATAACATCTCGAATAAACATAACAAAAAATTTTTTATCCAGAGTGCTTCAAACATGATTTAGAGCTTGTTTATGGAAAAGTGCTTATTTCTGCATTTCAATGTTGCAACTTGCTGAAAACTGTCCACGGCTTCATTTCATCTCAACTAGACACAGCACAGCAAAAATTGGACATCCAGAGTGCATCAAACATGATTTAGAGCTTGTTTATGGAAAAGTGCTTATTTCTGCATTTCAATGTTGTAACTTGCTGAAAACAGTCTACAGTGTTTTCATAACATCTCGAATAAACATAACAAAAACATTTTTTTATCCAGAGTGCTTCAAACATGATTTAGAGCTTGTTTATGGAAAAGTGCTTATTTCTGCATTTCAATGTTGCAACTTGCTGAAAACTGTCCACGGTGTTCATTTAATCTCAACTAGACACAGCACAGCAAAAATTGGACATCCAGAGTGCATCAAACATGATTTAGAGCTTGTTTATGGAAAAGTGCTTATTTCTGCATTTCAATGTTGTAACTTGCTGAAAACAGTCTACAGTGTTTTCATAACATCTCGAATAACATAACAAAAAATTTTTTATCCAGAGTGCATCAAACATGATTTAGAGCTTGTTTATGGAAAAGTGCTTATTTCTGCATTTCAATGTTGCAACTTGCTGAAAACAGTCTACAGTGTTTTCATAACATCTCGAATAAAACATAACAAAAACATTTTTTATCCAGAGTGCTTCAAACATGATTTAGAGCTTGTTTATGGAAAAGTGCTTATTTCTGCATTTCAATGTTGCAACTTGCTGAAAACTGTCCACGGTGTTCATTTATCTCAACTAGACACAGCACAGCAAAATTGGACATCCAGAGTGCATCAAACATGATTTAGAGCTTGTTTATGGAAAAGTGCTTATTTCTGCATTTCAATGTTGCAACTTGCTGAAAACAGTCTACAGTGTTTTCATAACATCTCGAATAAACATAACAAAACATTTTTTTATCCAGAGTGCTTCAAACATGATTTAGAGCTTGTTTATGGAAAAGTGCTTATTTCTGCATTTCAATGTTGCAACTTGCTGAAAACTATCCACGGTGTTCATTTCATCTCAACTAGACACAGCACAGCAAAAATTGGACATCCAGAGTGCATCAAACATGATTTAGAGCTTGTTTATGGAAAAGTGCTTATTTCTGCATTTCAATGTTGTAACTTGCTGAAAACAGTCTACAGTGTTTTCATACATCTCGAATAAAACATACAAAAACATTTTTTATCCAGAGTGCTTCAAACATGATTTAGAGCTTGTTTATGGAAAAGTGCTTATTTCTGCATTTCAATGTTGCAACTTGCTGAAAACTATCCACGGTGTTCATTTCATCTCAACTAGACACAGCACAGCAAAAATTGGACATCCAGAGTGCATCAAACATGATTTAGAGCTTGTTTATGGAAAAGTGCTTATTTCTGCATTTCAATGTTGTAACTTGCTGAAAACATCTACAGTGTTTTCATAACATCTCGAATAAACATAACAAAAAATTTTTTTATCCAGAGTGCTTCAAACATGATTTAGAGCTTGTTTATGGAAAAGTGCTTATTTCTGCATTTCAATGTTGTAACTTGCTGAAAACAGTCTACAGTGTTTTCATACATCTCGAATAAACATAACAAAAACATTTTTTATCCAGAGTGCTTCAAACATGATTTAGAGCTTGTTTATGGAAAAGTGCTTATTTCTGCATTTCAATGTTGCAACTTGCTGAAAACTATCCACGGTGTTCATTTAATCTCAACTAGACACAGCACAGCAAAAATTGGACATCCAGAGTGCATCAAACATGATTTAGAGCTTGTTTATGGAAAAGTGCTTATTTCTGCATTTCAATGTTGCAACTTGCTGAAAACAGTCTACAGTGTTTCATAACATCTCGAATAAACATAACAAAACATTTTTTTATCCAGAGTGCTTCAAACATGATTTAGAGCTTGTTTATGGAAAAGTGCTTATTTCTGCATTTCAATGTTGCAACTTGCTGAAAACTATCCACGGTGTTCATTTAATCTCAACTAGACACAGCACAGCAAAAATTGGACATCCAGAGTGCATCAAACATGATTTAGAGCTTGTTTATGGAAAAGTGCTTATTTCTGCATTTCAATGTTGCAACTTGCTGAAAACTATCCACGGTGTTCATTTAATCTCAACTAGACACAGCACAGCAAAAATTGGACATCCAGAGTGCATCAAACATGATTTAGAGCTTGTTTATGGAAAAGTGCTTATTTCTGCATTTCAATGTTGTAACTTGCTGAAAACAGTCTACAGTGTTTCATAACATCTCGAATAAACACAAAAAACATTTTTTTATCCAGAGTGCTTCAAACATGATTTAGAGCTTGTTTATGGAAAAGTGCTTATTTCTGCATTTCAATGTTGCAACTTGCTGAAAACTGTCCACGGTGTTCATTTAATCTCAAACTAGACACAGCACAGCAAAAATTGGACATCCAGAGTGCATCAAACATGATTTAGAGCTTGTTTATGGAAAAGTGCTTATTTCTGCATTTCAATGTTGTAACTTGCTGAAAACAGTCTACAGTGTTTTCATAACATCTCGAATAAACATAACAAAAACATTTTTTTATCCAGAGTGCTTCAAACATGATTTAGAGCTTGTTTATGGAAAAGTGCTTATTTCTGCATTTCAATGTTGCAACTTGCTGAAAACTGTCCACGGTGTTCATTTCATCTCAACTAGACACAGCACAGCAAAAATTGGACATCCAGAGTGCATCAAACATGATTTAGAGCTTGTTTATGGAAAAGTGCTTATTTCTGCATTTCAATGTTGTAACTTGCTGAAAACAGTCCACAGTGTTTTCATAACATCTCGAATAAACATAACAAAAACATTTTTTATCCAGAGTGCATCAAACATGATTTAGAGCTTGTTTATGGAAAAGTGCTTATTTCTGCATTTCAATGTTGTAACTTGCTGAAAACAGTCTACAGTGTTTCATAACATCTCGAATAAACATAACAAAAACATTTTTTATCCAGAGTGCTTCAAACATGATTTAGAGCTTGTTTATGGAAAAGTGCTTATTTCTGCATTTCAATGTTGCAACTTGCTGAAAACTATCCACGGTGTTCATTTCATCTCAACTAGACACAGCACAGCAAAAATTGGACATCCAGAGTGCATCAAACATGATTTAGAGCTTGTTTATGGAAAAGTGCTTATTTCTGCATTTCAATGTTGTAACTTGCTGAAAACAGTCTACAGTGTTTCATAACATCTCGAATAAACACAAACAAAAACATTTTTTATCCAGAGTGCTTCAAACATGATTTAGAGCTTGTTTATGGAAAAGTGCTTATTTCTGCATTTCAATGTTGCAACTTGCTGAAAACTATCCACGGTGTTCATTTAATCTCAACTAGACACAGCACAGCAAAAATTGGACATCCAGAGTGCATCAAACATGATTTAGAGCTTGTTTATGGAAAAGTGCTTATTTCTGCATTTCAATGTTGCAACTTGCTGAAAACTATCCACGGTGTTCATTTCATCTCAACTAGACACAGCACAGCAAAAATTGGACATCCAGAGTGCATCAAACATGATTTAGAGCTTGTTTATGGAAAAGTGCTTATTTCTGCATTTCAATGTTGTAACTTGCTGAAAACAGTCTACAGTGTTTCATAACATCTCGAATAAACATAACAAAAACATTTTTTATCCAGAGTGCTTCAAACATGATTTAGAGCTTGTTTATGGAAAAGTGCTTATTTCTGCATTTCAATGTTGCAACTTGCTGAAAACTATCCACGGTGTTCATTTATCTCAACTAGACACAGCACAGCAAAAATTGGACATCCAGAGTGCATCAAACATGATTTAGAGCTTGTTTATGGAAAAGTGCTTATTTCTGCATTTCAATGTTGCAACTTGCTGAAAACTATCCACGGTGTTCATTTAATCTCAACTAGACACAGCACAGCAAAAATTGGACATCCAGAGTGCATCAAACATGATTTAGAGCTTGTTTATGGAAAAGTGCTTATTTCTGCATTTCAATGTTGTAACTTGCTGAAAACAGTCTACAGTGTTTCATAACATCTCGAATAAACATAACAAAAAATTTTTTATCCAGAGTGCTTCAAACATGATTTAGAGCTTGTTTATGGAAAAGTGCTTATTTCTGCATTTCAATGTTGCAACTTGCTGAAAACTATCCACGGTGTTCATTTAATCTCAACTAGACACAGCACAGCAAAAATTGGACATCCAGAGTGCATCAAACATGATTTAGAGCTTGTTTATGGAAAAGTGCTTATTTCTGCATTTCAATGTTGTAACTTGCTGAAAACAGTCTACAGTGTTTCATAACATCTCGAATAAACATAACAAAAACATTTTTTATCCAGAGTGCTTCAAACATGATTTAGAGCTTGTTTATGGAAAAGTGCTTATTTCTGCATTTCAATGTTGCAACTTGCTGAAAACTATCCACGGTGTTCATTTCATCTCAACTAGACACAGCACAGCAAAAATTGGACATCCAGAGTGCATCAAACATGATTTAGAGCTTGTTTATGGAAAAGTGCTTTTTTCTGTATTTCAATGTTGCAACTTGCTGAAAACTGTCCACGGTGTTCATTTAATCTCAACTAGACACAGCACAGCAAAAATTGGACATCCAGAGTGCATCAAACATGATTTAGAGCTTGTTTATGGAAAAGTGCTTATTTCTGCATTTCAATGTTGTAACTTGCTGAAAACAGTCTACAGTGTTTTCATAACATCTCGAATAAACATAACAAAAACATTTTTTATCCAGAGTGCTTCAAACATGATTTAGAGCTTGTTTATGGAAAAGTGCTTATTTCTGCATTTCAATGTTGCAACTTGCTGAAAACTATCCACGGTGTTCATTTCATCTCAACTAGACACAGCACAGCAAAAATTGGACATCCAGAGTGCATCAAACATGATTTAGAGCTTGTTTATGGAAAAGTGCTTATTTCTGCATTTCAATGTTGTAACTTGCTGAAAACAGTCTACAGTGTTTTCATAACATCTCGAATAAACATAACAAAAACATTTTTTATCCAGAGTGCTTCAAACATGATTTAGAGCTTGTTTATGGAAAAGTGCTTATTTCTGCATTTCAATGTTGCAACTTGCTGAAAACTATCCACGGCGTTCATTTCATCTCAACTAGACACAGCACAGCAAAAATTGGACATCCAGAGTGCATCAAACATGATTTAGAGCTTGTTTATGGAAAAGTGCTTATTTCTGCATTTCAATGTTGTAACTTGCTGAAAACAGTCTACAGTGTTTTCATAACATCTCGAATAAACATAACAAAACATTTTTTTATCCAGAGTGCTTCAAACATGATTTAGAGCTTGTTTATGGAAAAGTGCTTATTTCTGCATTTCAATGTTGCAACTTGCTGAAAACTATCCACGGTGTTCATTTCATCTCAACTAGACACAGCACAGCAAAAATTGGACATCCAGAGTGCATCAAACATGATTTAGAGCTTGTTTATGGAAAAGTGCTTATTTCTGCATTTCAATGTTGTAACTTGCTGAAAACAGTCTACAGTGTTTTCATAACATCTCGAATAAACATAACAAAAACATTTTTTTATCCAGAGTGCTTCAAACATGATTTAGAGCTTGTTTATGGAAAAGTGCTTATTTCTGCATTTCAATGTTGCAACTTGCTGAAAACTATCCACGGTGTTCATTTCATCTCAACTAGACACAGCACAGCAAAAATTGGACATCCAGAGTGCATCAAACATGATTTAGAGCTTGTTTATGGAAAAGTGCTTATTTCTGCATTTCAATGTTGCAACTTGCTGAAAACTGTCCACGGTGTTCATTTCATCTCAACTAGACACAGCACAGCAAAAATTGGACATCCAGAGTGCATCAAACATGATTTAGAGCTTGTTTATGGAAAAGTGCTTATTTCTGCATTTCAATGTTGTAACTTGCTGAAAACAGTCTACAGTGTTTTCATTACATCTCGAATAAACACAACAAAAAAATTTTTTATCCAGAGTGCTTCAAACATGATTTAGAGCTTGTTTATGGAAAAGTGCTTATTTCTGCATTTCAATGTTGTAACTTGCTGAAAACAGTCTACAGTGTTTTCATAACATCTCGAATAAACATAACAAAAACATTTTTTTATCCAGAGTGCTTCAAACATGATTTAGAGCTTGTTTATGGAAAAGTGCTTATTTCTGCATTTCAATGTTGCAACTTGCTGAAAACTGTCCACGGAGTTCATTTCATCTCAACTAGACACAGCACAGCAAAAATTGGACATCCAGAGTGCATCAAACATGATTTAGAGCTTGTTTATGGAAAAGTGCTTATTTCTGCATTTCAATGTTGCAACTTGCTGAAAACTATCCACGGTGTTCATTTCATCTCAACTAGACACAGCACAGCAAAAATTGGACATCCAGAGTGCATCAAACATGATTTAGAGCTTGTTTATGGAAAAGTGCTTATTTCTGCATTTCAATGTTGTAACTTGCTGAAAACAGTCTACAGTGTTTTCATAACATCTCGAATAAACATAACAAAAACATTTTTTATCCAGAGTGCTTCAAACATGATTTAGAGCTTGTTTATGGAAAAGTGCTTATTTCTGCATTTCAATGTTGCAACTTGCTGAAAACTGTCCACGGTGTTCATTTCATCTCAACTAGACACAGCACAGCAAAAATTGGACATCCAGAGTGCATCAAACATGATTTAGAGCTTGTTTATGGAAAAGTGCTTATTTCTGCATTTCAATGTTGTAACTTGCTGAAAACAGTCTACAGTGTTTCATAACATCTCGAATAAACATAACAAAAACATTTTTTTATCCAGAGTGCTTCAAACATGATTTAGAGCTTGTTTATGGAAAAGTGCTTATTTCTGCATTTCAATGTTGCAACTTGCTGAAAACTGTCCACGGTGTTCATTTCATCTCAACTAGACACAGCACAGCAAAAATTGGACATCCAGAGTGCATCAAACATGATTTAGAGCTTGTTTATGGAAAAGTGCTTATTTCTGCATTTCAATGTTGCAACTTGCTGAAAACTATCCACGGTGTTCATTTCATCTCAACTAGACACAGCACAGCAAAAATTGGACATCCAGAGTGCATCAAACATGATTTAGAGCTTGTTTATGGAAAAGTGCTTATTTCTGCATTTCAATGTTGTAACTTGCTGAAAACAGTCTACAGTGTTTTCATAACATCTCGAATAAACATAACAAAACATTTTTTATCCAGAGTGCTTCAAACATGATTTAGAGCTTGTTTATGGAAAAGTGCTTATTTCTGCATTTCAATGTTGCAACTTGCTGAAAACTATCCACGGTGTTCATTTCATCTCAACTAGACACAGCACAGCAAAAATTGGACATCCAGAGTGCATCAAACATGATTTAGAGCTTGTTTATGGAAAAGTGCTTATTTCTGCATTTCAATGTTGTAACTTGCTGAAAACAGTCTACAGTGTTTTCATAACATCTCGAATAAACATAACAAAAACATTTTTTTATCCAGAGTGCTTCAAACATGATTTAGAGCTTGTTTATGGAAAAGTGCTTATTTCTGCATTTCAATGTTGCAACTTGCTGAAAACTGTCCACGGTGTTCATTTCATCTCAACTAGACACAGCACAGCAAAAATTGGACATCCAGAGTGCATCAAACATGATTTAGAGCTTGTTTATGGAAAAGTGCTTATTTCTGCATTTCAATGTTGTAACTTGCTGAAAACAGTCTACAGTGTTTCATAACATCTCGAATAAACATAACAAAAACATTTTTTATCCAGAGTGCTTCAAACATGATTTAGAGCTTGTTTATGGAAAAGTGCTTATTTCTGCATTTCAATGTTGCAACTTGCTGAAAACTGTCCACGGTGTTCATTTATCTCAACTAGACACAGCACAGCAAAAATTGGACATCCAGAGTGCATCAAACATGATTTAGAGCTTGTTTATGGAAAAGTGCTTATTTCTGCATTTCAATGTTGCAACTTGCTGAAAACTATCCACGGTGTTCATTTCATCTCAACTAGACACAGCACAGCAAAAATTGGACATCCAGAGTGCATCAAACATGATTTAGAGCTTGTTTATGGAAAAGTGCTTATTTCTGCATTTCAATGTTGTAACTTGCTGAAAACAGTCCACAGTGTTTTCATAACATCTCGAATAAACATAACAAAAACATTTTTTATCCAGAGTGCTTCAAACATGATTTAGAGCTTGTTTATGGAAAAGTGCTTATTTCTGCATTTCAATGTTGCAACTTGCTGAAAACTATCCACGGTGTTCATTTCATCTCAACTAGACACAGCACAGCAAAAATTGGACATCCAGAGTGCATCAAACATGATTTAGAGCTTGTTTATGGAAAAGTGCTTATTTCTGCATTTCAATGTTGCAACTTGCTGAAAACTGTCCACGGTGTTCATTTCATCTCAACTAGACACAGCACAGCAAAAATTGGACATCCAGAGTGCATCAAACATGATTTAGAGCTTGTTTATGGAAAAGTGCTTATTTCTGCATTTCAATGTTGTAACTTGCTGAAAACAGTCTACAGTGTTTTCATAACATCTCGAAAACATAACAAAAAATTTTTTTATCCAGAGTGCTTCAAACATGATTTAGAGCTTGTTTATGGAAAAGTGCTTATTTCTGCATTTCAATGTTGCAACTTGCTGAAAACTATCCACGGTGTTCATTTAATCTCAACTAGACACAGCAGAGCAAAAATTGGACATCCAGAGTGCATCAAACATGATTTAGAGCTTGTTTATGGAAAAGTGCTTATTTCTGCATTTCAATGTTGCAACTTGCTGAAAACAGTCCACAGTGTTTTCATAACATCTCGAATAAACATAACAAAAACATTTTTTATCCAGAGTGCTTCAAACATGATTTAGAGCTTGTTTATGGAAAAGTGCTTATTTCTGCATTTCAATGTTGCAACTTGCTGAAAACTATCCACGGTGTTCATTTAATCTCAACTAGACACAGCACAAAAAATTGGACATCCAGAGTGCATCAAACATGATTTAGAGCTTGTTTATGGAAAAGTGCTTATTTCTGCATTTCAATGTTGTAACTTGCTGAAAACAGTCTACAGTGTTTTCATAACATCTCGAATAAACATAACAAAAACATTTTTTTATCCAGAGTGCTTCAAACATGATTTAGAGCTTGTTTATGGAAAAGTGCTTATTTCTGCATTTCAATGTTGCAACTTGCTGAAAACTATCCACGGGTCATTTCATCTCAACTAGACACAGCACAGCAAAAATTGGACATCCAGAGTGCATCAAACATGATTTAGAGCTTGTTTATGGAAAAGTGCTTATTTCTGCATTTCAATGTTGTAACTTGCTGAAAACAGTCTACAGTGTTTCATAACATCTCGAATAAACATAACAAAAACATTTTTTATCCAGAGTGCTTCAAACATGATTTAGAGCTTGTTTATGGAAAAGTGCTTATTTCTGCATTTCAATGTTGCAACTTGCTGAAAACTCTCCACGGTGTTCATTTCATCTCAATAGACACAGCACAGCAAAAATTGGACATCCAGAGTGCATCAAACATGATTTAGAGCTTGTTTATGGAAAAGTGCTTATTTCTGCATTTCAATGTTGCAACTTGCTGAAAACTGTCCACGGTGTTCATTTCATCTCAACTAGACACAGCACAGCAAAAATTGGACATCCAGAGTGCATCAAACATGATTTAGAGCTTGTTTATGGAAAAGTGCTTATTTCTGCATTTCAATGTTGCAACTTGCTGAAAACAGTCCACAGTGTTTTCATTACATCTCGAATAACATAACAAAACATTTTTTATCCAGAGTGCTCAAACATGATTTAGAGCTTGTTTATGGAAAAGTGCTTATTTCTGCATTTCAATGTTGTAACTTGCTGAAAACAGTCTACAGTGTTTCATAACATCTCAAATAAACATAACAAAAACATTTTTTATCCAGAGTGCTTCAAACATGATTTAGAGCTTGTTTATGGAAAAGTGCTTATTTCTGCATTTCAATGTTGCAACTTGCTGAAAACTATCCACGGTGTTCATTTAATCTCAACTAGACACAGCACAGCAAAAATTGGACATCCAGAGTGCATCAAACATGATTTAGAGCTTGTTTATGGAAAAGTGCTTATTTCTGCATTTCAATGTTGTAACTTGCTGAAAACAGTCTACAGTGTTTTCATAACATCTCGAATAAACATAACAAAAACATTTTTTATCCAGAGTGCTTCAAACATGATATAGAGCTTGTTTATGGAAAAGTGCTTATTTCTGTATTTCAATGTTGCAACTTGCTGAAAACTGTCCACGGCGTTCATTTAATCTCAACTAGACACAGCACAGCAAAAATTGGACATCCAGAGTGCATCAAACATGATTTAGAGCTTGTTTATGGAAAAGTGCTTATTTCTGCATTTCAATGTTGTAACTTGCTGAAAACAGTCTACAGTGTTTTCATAACATCTCGAATAAACATAACAAAAAAATTTTTTATCCAGAGTGCTTCAAACATGATTTAGAGCTTGTTTATGGAAAAGTGCTTATTTCTGCATTTCAATGTTGCAACTAGCTGAAAACATCCACGGTGTTCATTTAATCTCAACTAGACACAGCACAGCAAAAATTGGACATCCAGAGTGCATCAAACATGATTTAGAGCTTGTTTATGGAAAAGTGCTTATTTCTGCATTTCAATGTTGCAACTAGCTGAAAACTATCCACGTGTTCATTTATCTCAACTAGACACAGCACAGCAAAATTGGACATCCAGAGTGCATCAAACATGATTTAGAGCTTGTTTATGGAAAAGTGCTTATTTCTGCATTTCAATGTTGTAACTTGCTGAAAACAGTCTACAGTGTTTTCATAACATCTCGAATAAACATACAAAAACATTTTTTTATCCAGAGTGCTTCAAACATGATTTAGAGCTTGTTTATGGAAAAGTGCTTATTTCTGCATTTCAATGTTGCAACTAGCTGAAAACTATCCACGGTGTTCATTTAATCTCAACTAGACACAGCACAGCAAAAATTGGACATCCAGAGTGCATCAAACATGATTTAGAGCTTGTTTATGGAAAAGTGCTTATTTCTGCATTTCAATGTTTAACTTGCTGAAACATCTACAGTGTTTTCATAACATCTCGAAAACATACAAAACATTTTTTATCCAGAGTGCTTCAAACATGATTTAGAGCTTGTTTATGGAAAAGTGCTTATTTCTGCATTTCAATGTTGCAACTTGCTGAAAACTATCCACGGGTGTTCATTAATCTCAACTAGACACAGCACAGCAAAAATTGCATCCAGAGTGCTTCAAACATGATTTAGAGCTTGTTTATGGAAAAGTGCTTATTTCTGCATTTCAATGTTGCAACTTGCTGAAAACTATCCACGGTGTTCATTTAATCTCAACTAGACACAGCACAGCAAAAATTGGACATCCAGAGTGCATCAAATGATTTAGAGCTTGTTTATGGAAAAGTGCTTATTTCTGCATTTCAATGTTGTAACTTGCTGAAAACAGTCTACAGTGTTTTCATAACATCTCGAATAACATAACAAAAACATTTTTTATCCAGAGTGCTTCAAACATGATTTAGAGCTTGTTTATGGAAAAGTGCTTATTTCTGCATTTCAATGTTGCAACTAGCTGAAAACTATCCACGGTGTTCATTTAATCTCAACTAGACACAGCACAGCAAAAATTGGACATCCAGAGTGCATCAAACATGATTTAGAGCTTGTTTATGGAAAAGTGCTTATTTCTGCATTTCAATGTTGTAACTTGCTGAAAACAGTCTACAGTGTTTTCATAACATCTCGAATAAACATAACAAAACATTTTTTTATCCAGAGTGCTTCAAACATGATTTAGAGCTTGTTTATGGAAAAGTGCTTATTTCTGCATTTCAATGTTGCAACTTGCTGAAAACTAGTCCACGGTGTTCATTTAATCTCAACTAGACACAGCACAGCAAAAATTGGACATCCAGAGTGCTTCAAACATGATTTAGAGCTTGTTTATGGAAAAGTGCTTATTTCTGAATTTCAATGTTGCAACTTGCTGAAAACTATCCACGGTGTTCATTTAATCTCAACTAGACACAGCACAGCAAAAAATGGACATCCAGAGTGCATCAAACATGATTTAGAGCTTGTTTATGGAAAAGTGCTTATTTCTGCATTTCAATGTTGTAACTTGCTGAAAACAGTCACAGTGTTTTCATAACATCTCGAATAAACATAACAAAAACAATTTTTTTATCCAGAGTGCTTCAAACATGATTTAGAGCTTGTTTTATGGAAAAGTGCTTATTTCTGCATTTCAATGTTGCAACTTGCTGAAAACTATCCACGGTGTTCATTTAATCTCAACTAGACACAGCACAGCAAAAATTGGACATCCAGAGTGCATCAAACATGATTTAGAGCTTGTTTATGGAAAAGTGCTTATTTCTGCATTTCAATGTTGTAACTTGCTGAAAACAGTCTACGTGTTTTTCATAACACTCGAATAAACATAACAAAACACATTTTTTTATCCAGAGTGCTTCAAACATGATTTAGAGCTTGTTTATGGAAAGTGCTTATTTCTGTATTTCAATGTTGCAACTTGCTGAAAACTGTGCCACGGCGTTCATTAATCTCAACTAGACACAGCACAACAAAAATTGGACATCCAGAGTGCATCAAACATGATTTAGAGCTTGTTTATGGAAAAGTGCTTATTTCTGCATTTCAATGTTGTAACTTGCTGAAAACACTACAGTGTTTCATAACATCTCGACTAAACATAACAAAACATTTTTTTATCCAGAGTGCTCAAACATGATTTAGAGCTTGTTTATGGAAAAGTGCTTATTTCTGCATTTCAATGTTGCAACTTGCTGAAAACTATCCACGGTGTTCATAATCTCAACTAGACACAGCACAGCAAAAATTGGACATCCAGAGTGCATCAAACATGATTTAGAGCTTGTTTATGGAAAAGTGCTTATTTCTGCATTTCAATGTTGCAACTTGCTGAAAACTATCCACGTGTCATTTAATCTCAACTAGACACAGCACAGCAAAAATTGGACATCCAGAGTGCATCAAACATGATTTAGAGCTTGTTTATGGAAAAGTGCTTATTTCTGCATTTCAATGTTGTAACTTGCTGAAAACAGTCTAGTGTTTTCATAACATCTCGAATAACATAACAAAACATTTTTTTATCCAGAGTGCTTCAAACATGATTTAGAGCTTGTTTATGGAAAGTGCTTATTTCTGCATTTCAATGTTGCAACTAGCTGAAAACTATCCACGGTGTTCATTTAATCTCAACTAGACACAGCACAGCAAAAATGGACATCCAGTGCATCAAACATGATTTAGAGCTTGTTTATGGAAAAGTGCTTATTTCTGCATTTCAATGTTTAACTTGCTGAAAACAGTCTACAGTGTTTTCATACATCTCGAATAAACATAACAAAAACATTTTTTATCCAGAGTGCTTCAAACATGATTTAGAGCTTGTTTATGGAAAAGTGCTTATTTCTGCATTTCAATGTTGCAACTAGCTGAAAACTATCCACGTGTTCATTAATCTCAACTAGACACAGCACAGCAAAAATTGGACATCCAGAGTGCATCAAACATGATTTAGAGCTTGTTTATGGAAAAGTGCTTATTTCTGCATTTCAATGTTGTAACTTGCTGAAAACAGTCTACAGTGTTTTCATAACATCTCGAATAAACATAACAAAAACTTTTTTATCCAGAGTGCTTCAAACATGATTTAGAGCTTGTTTATGGAAAAGTGCTTATTTCTGCATTTCAATGTTGCAACTTGCTGAAAACTATCCACGGTTTTCATTAATCTCAACTAGACACAGCACAGCAAAAATTGGACATCCAGAGTGCATCAAACATGATTTAGAGCTTGTTTATGGAAAAGTGCTTATTTCTGCATTTCAATGTTGCAACTTGCTGAAAACTATCCACGGTGTTCATTTAATCTCAACTAGACAAGCACAGCAAAAATTGGACATCCAGAGTGCATCAAACATGATTTAGAGCTTGTTTTATGGAAAAGTGCTTATTTCTGCATTTCAATGTTGCAACTTGCTGAAAACTGTCCACGTGTTTTCATAACATCTCAACTAGACACAGCAACAGCACAATTGGACATCCAGAGTGCATCAAACATGATTTAGAGCTTGTTTATGGAAAAGTGCTTATTTCTGCATTTCAATGTTGTAACTTGCTGAAAACAGTCTACAGTTTTCATAACATCTCGAATAACATAACAAAAACATTTTTTTCCAGAGTGCTTCAAACATGATTTAGAGCTTGTTTATGGAAAAGTGCTTATTTCTGCATTTCAATGTTGCAACTAGCTGAAAACTATCCACGGTGTTCTTTAATCTCAACTAGACACAGCACAGCAAAATGGACATCCAGAGTGCATCAAACATGATTTAGAGCTTGTTTATGGAAAAGTGCTTATTTCTGCATTTCAATTTGCAACTTGCTGAAAACGTCTACGGTGTTTTCATACATCTCGACATAACATAACAAAAAATTTTTATCCAGAGTGCATCAACATGATTTAGAGCTTGTTTATGGAAAGTGCTTATTCTGCATTTCATGTTGCAACTAGCTGAAAACATTC
>NW_022262091.1:0-43810 GCF_002021735.2 Oncorhynchus kisutch | reverse complement strand
CTCGAATAAACATAACAACAACATTTTTCATTCAATTCCATCCAGTGCTTCAAACATGATTTTAGAGCTTGTTTTATGGAAAAGTGCTAGTTCTTCTTTTCTGCATTTCAATGTTGCAAACTTGCTGAAAACTAGTCAACAGGTGTTTCATTAACATCTCGAACTAAACAAGCAAAGCCAAAAAAATTTGAACATCAGAGTGTGCATTGCAAACATGATTTAGAGCTTGTTGTATGGAAAAGTGCTTATTTCTGCTATTCAATGTTGCAACGTGCTTGAAGAACTGTCCACGGTTGTTCATTTAAATCCTCAACTAGACCAGCAGTAAACAGCAAAAATGGGAACATCCAGAGTGCATTCAAACATGATTTAGAAGCTTGTTTATGGAAAAGTGCTTATTTCTGCATTTCAATGTTACAACTTGCTGAAAACTGTCCACGGTGTTCATTTAATCTCAACTAGACACAGCACAGCAAAAATTGGACATCCAGAGTGCTTCAAACATGATTTAGAGCTTGTTTATGGAAAAGTGCTTATTTCTGCATTTCAATGTTAGCAACTTGCTGAAAACTGTCCACGGCGTTCATTTCATCTCAACCTAGACACAGTGCAGCAAAAATTGGACATCCAGAGTGCATCAAACATGATTTAGAGCTTGTTTATGGAAAAGCGCTTATTTCTGCATTTCACTGTTGCAACTTGCTGAAACAGTCAACAGTGTTTTCATAACATCTCGAATAAACATAACAAAAACATTTTCATCCAGAGTGCTTCAAACATGATTTAGAGCTTGTTTATGGAAAAGTGCTTATTTCTGCATTTCAATGTTACAACTTGCTGAAAACTGTCCACGGTGTTCATTTAATCTCAACTAGACACAGCACAGCAAAAATTGGACATCCAGAGTGCTTCAAACATGATTTAGAGCTTGTTTATGGAAAAGTGCTTATTTCTGCATTTCAATGTTGCAACTTGCTGAAAACTGTCCACGGCGTTCATTTCATCTCAACCTAGATACAGTGCAGCAAAAATTGGACATCCAGAGTGCATCAAACATGATTTAGAGCTTGTTTATGGAAAAGCGCTTATTTCTTGCATTTCACTGTTGCAACTTGCTGAAAACAGTCAACAGTGTTTTCATAACATCTCGAAATAACATAACAAAAACATTTTTCATCCAGAGTGCTTCAAACATGATTTAGAGCTTGTTTATGGAAAAGTGCTTATTTCTGCATTTCAATGTTACAACTTGCTGAAAACTGGTCCACGGTGTTCATTTAATCTCAACCTAGACACAGCACAGCAAAAAATTGGACATCCAGAGTGCTTCAAACATGATTTAGAGGCTTGTTTATGGAAAAGTGCTTAATTCTGCATTTCAATGTTGCAACTTGCTGAAAACTGTCCACGGCGTTCATTTCATCTCAACCTAGACACAGTGCAGCAAAAATTGGACATCCAGAGTGCATCAAACATGATTTAGAGCTTGTTTATGGAAAAGCGCTTATTTCTGCATTTCACTGTTGCAACTTGCTGAAAACAGTCAACAGTGTTTTCATAACATCTCGAATAAACATAACAAAAACATTTTTCATCCAGAGTGCTTCAAACATGATTTAGAGCTTGTTTATGGAAAAGTGCTTATTTCTGCATTCAATGTTACAACTTGCTGAAAACTGTCCACGGTGTTCATTTAATCTCAACCTAGACACAGCACAGCAAAAATTGGACATCCAGAGTGCTTCAAACATGATTTAGAGCTTGTTTATGGAAAAGTGCTTATTTCTGCATTTCACTGTTGCAACTTGCTGAAAACAGTCAACAGTGTTTTCATAACATCTCGAATAAACATAACAAAAACATTTTTCATCCAGAGTGCTTCAAACATGATTTAGAGCTTGTTTATGGAAAAGTGCTTATTTCTGCATTTCAATGTTACAACTTGCTGGAAAACTGTCCGACGGGTGTTCATTTAATCTCAACTAGACACAGCACAGCAAAAATTGAACATCCAGAGTGCATCAAACATGATTTAGAGCTTGTTTATGGAAAAGTGCTTATTTCTGCATTTCAATGTTGCAACTTGCTGAAAACAGTCAACAGTTGTTTTCATAACATCTCGAATAAACATAACAAAAAAAATTTCATCCAGAGTGCTTCAAACATGATTTAGAGCTTGTTTATGGAAAAGTGCTTATTTCTGTATTTCAATGTTGCAACTTGCTGAAAACTGTCCACGGTGTTCATTTAATCTCAACCTAGACACAGCACAGCAAAAATTGGACATCCAGAGTGCTTCAAACATGATTTAGAGCTTGTTTATGGAAAAGTGCTTATTTCTGCATTTCAATGTTGCAACTTGCTGAAAACTGTCCACGGCGTTCATTTCATCTCAACCTAGATACAGTGCAGCAAAAATTGGACATCCAGAGTGCATCAAACATGATTTAGAGCTTGTTTATGGAAAAGCGCTTATTTCTGCATTTCACTGTTGCAACTTGCTGAAAACAGTCAACAGTGTTTTCATAACATCTCGAATAAACATAACAAAACATTTTTCATCTAGAGTGCTTCAAACATGATTTAGAGCTTGTTTATGGAAAAGTGCTTATTTCTGTATTTCAATGTTGCAACTTGCTGAAAACTGTCCACGGTGTTCATTTAATCTCAACTAGACACAGCACAGCAAAAATTGAACATCCAGAGTGCATCAAACATGATTTAGAGCTTGTTTATGGAAAAGTGCTTATTTCTGCATTTCAATGTTACAACTTGCTGAAAACTGTCCACGGTGTTCATTTAATCTCAACTAGACACAGCACAGCAAAAATTGGACATCCAGAGTGCTTCAAACATGATTTAGAGCTTGTTTATGGAAAAGTGCTTAATTCTGCATTTCAATGTTGCAACTTGCTGAAAACTGTCCACGGCGTTCATTTCATCTCAACCTAGACACAGTGCAGCAAAAATTGGACATCCAGAGTGCATCAAACATGATTTAGAGCTTGTTTATGGAAAAGCGCTTATTTCTGCATTTCACTGTTGCAACTTTCTGAAAACAGTCAACAATGTTTTCATAACATCTCAAATAAACATAACAAAAACATTTTTCATCCAGAGTGCTTCAAACATGATTTAGAGCTTGTTTATGGAAAAGTGCTTATTTCTGCATTTCAATGTTACAACTTGCTGAAAACTGTCCACGGTGTTCATTTAATCTCAACTAGACACAGCACAGCAAAAATTGGACATCCAGAGTGCTTCAAACATGATTTAGAGCTTGTTTATGGAAAAGTGCTTATTTCTGCATTTCAATGTTGCAACTTGCTGAAAACAGTCAACAGTTGTTTTCATAACATCTCGAATAAACATAACAAAAACATTTTTCATCCAGAGTGCTTCAAACATGATTTAGAGCTTGTTTATGGAAAAGTGCTTATTTCTGTATTTCAATGTTGCAACTTGCTGAAAACTGTCCACGGTGTTCATTTAATCTCAACTAGACACAGCACAGCAAAAATTGAACATCCAGAGTGCATGAAACATGATTTAGAGCTTGTTTATGGAAAAGTGCTTATTTCTGCATTTCAATGTTACAACTTGCTGAAAACTGTCCACGGTGTTCATTTAATCTCAACTAGACACAGCACAGCAAAAATTGGACATCCAGAGTGCTTCAAACATGATTTAGAGCTTGTTTATGGAAAAGTGCTTATTTCTGCATTTCAATGTTGCAACTTGCTGAAAACAGTCAACAGTTGTTTTCATAACATCTCGAATAAACATAACAAAAACATTTTTCATCTAGAGTGCTTCAAACATGATTTAGAGCTTGTTTATGGAAAAGTGCTTATTTCTGTATTTCAATGTTGCAACTTGCTGAAAACTGTCCACGGTGTTCATTTAATCTCAACTAGACACAGCACAGCAAAAATTGAACATCCAGAGTGCATCAAACATGATTTAGAGCTTGTTTATGGAAAAGTGCTTATTTCTGCATTTCAATGTTACAACTTGCTGAAAACTGTCCACGGTGTTCATTTAATCTCAACTAGACACAGCACAGCAAAAATTGGACATCCAGAGTGCATCAAACATGATTTAGAGCTTGTTTATGGAAAAGCGCTTATTTCTGCATTTCACTGTTGCAACTTGCTGAAAACAGTCAACAATGTTTTCATAACATCTCAAATAAACATAACAAAAACATTTTTCATCCAGAGTGCTTCAAACATGATTTAGAGCTTGTTTATGGAAAAGTGCTTATTTCTGCATTTCAATGTTACAACTTGCTGAAAACTGTCCACGGTGTTCATTTAATCTCAACCTAGACACAGCACAGCAAAAATTGGACATCCAGAGTGCTTCAAACATGATTTAGAGATTGTTTAATGGAGAAAGTGCTTATTCCTGCATGTTCAATGTTGCAAACTTGCTGACCAACAGTCAACAAGGCGTTCCATACATCTCGAACCTAGACACAGTGCAAGGCAAAAACATTTGGACATTCCAGAGTGCATCAAACATGATTTAGAGCTTGTTTATGGAAAAGTGCTTATTTCTGCATTTCAATGTTACAACTTGCTGAAAACTGTCCACGGTGTTCATTTAATCTCAACTAGACACAGCACAGCAAAAATTGGACATCCAGAGTGCTTCAAACATGATTTAGAGCTTGTTTATGGAAAAGTGGCTTATTCTGCATTTCAATGTTGCAACTTGCTGAAAACTGTCCACGGCGTTCATTTCATCTCAACCTAGACACAGTGCAGCAAAAATTGGACATCCAGAGTGCATCAAACATGATTTAGAGCTTGTTTATGGAAAAGCGCTTATTTCTGCATTTCACTGTTGCACTTGCCTGAAAACAGTCAACAGTGTTTTCATAACATCTCGAATAAACATAACAAAAACATTTTTCATCCAGAGTGCTTCAAACATGATTTAGAGCTTGTTTATGGAAAAGTGCTTATTTCTGCATTTCAATGTTACAACTTGCTGAAAACTGTCCACGGTGTTCATTTAATCTCAACTAGACACAGCACAGCAAAAATTGGACATCCAGAGTGCTTCAAACATGATTTAGAGCTTGTTTATGGAAAAGTGCTTATTTCTGCATTTCAATGTTGCAACTTGCTGAAAACAGTCAACAGTTGTTTTCATAACATCTCGAATAAACATAACAAAAACATTTTTCATCCAGAGTGCTTCAAACATGATTTAGAGCTTGTTTATGGAAAAGTGCTTATTTCTGTATTTCAATGTTGCAACTTGCTGAAAACTGTCCACGGTGTTCATTTAATCTCAACTAGACACAGCACAGCAAAAATTGGACATCCAGAGTGCTTCAAACATGATTTAGAGCTTGTTTATGGAAAAGTGCTTATTTCTGCATTTCAATGTTGCAACTTGCTGAAAACTGTCCACGGCGTTCATTTCATCTCAACTAGACACAGTGCAGCAAAAATTGGACATCCAGAGTGCATCAAACATGATTTAGAGCTTGTTTATGGAAAAGCGCTTATTTCTGCATTTCACTGTTGCAACTTGCTGAAACAGTCAACAGTGTTTCATAACATCTCGAATAAACATAACAAAAACATTTTTCATCCAGAGTGCTTCAAACATGATTAGAGCTTGTTTATGGAAAAGTGCTTATTTCTGTATTTCAATGTTGCAACTTGCTGAAAACTGTCCACGGTGTTCATTTAATCTCAACTAGACACAGCACAGCAAAAATTGAACATCCAGAGTGCATCAAACATGATTTAGAGCTTGTTTATGGAAAAGTGCTTATTTCTGCATTTCAATGTTGCAACTTGCTGAAAACAGTCAACAGTTGTTTTCATAACATCTCGAATAAACATAACAAAAAAAATTTCATCCAGAGTGCTTCAAACATGATTTAGAGCTTGTTTATGGAAAAGTGCTTATTTCTTGTATTTCAATGTTGCAACTTGCTGAAACTGTCCACGGTGTTCATTTAATCTCAACTAGACACAGCACAGCAAAAATTGGACATCAGAGTGCATCAACACATGATTTAGAGCTTGTTTATGGAAAAGTGCTTATTTCCTGCATTTCAACTGTTGGCAACTTGCTGAAAACAGTCAACAGTGTTTTCATACATCTCGAAATAAACATAACAAAAACATTTTTCATCCAGAGTGCTTCAAACATGATTTAGAGCTTGTTTATGGAAAAGTGCTTATTTCTGCATTTCAATGTTACAACTTGCTGAAAACTGTCCACGGTGTTCATTTAATCTCAACTAGACACAGCACAGCAAAAATTGGACATCCAGAGTGCTTCAAACATGATTTAGAGCTTGTTTATGGAAAAAGTGCTTATTCTGCATTTCAATGTTGCAACTTAGCTGAAAACAGTCAACAGTGGTTTATCATAACATCTCGAATAACATAACAAAAACATTTTTAATCCAGAGTGCTTCAAACATGATTTAGAGGCTTGTTTATGGAAAGTGCACTATTTCTGTATTTCAATGTTGCAACTTGCTGAAAACTGTCCACGGTGTTCATTTAATCTCAACTAGACACAGCACAGCAAAAATTGGACATCCAGAGTGCTTCAAACATGATTTAGAGCTTGTTTATGGAAAAGTGCTTATTTCTGCATTTCAATGTTGCAACTTGCTGAAAACTGTCCACGGCTGTTCATTTCATCTCAACCTAGACACAGCACAGCAAAATTGGACATCCAGAGTGCATCAAACATGATTAGAGCTTGTTTATGGAAAAGTGCTTATTTCTGCATTTCAATGTTGCAACTTGCTGAAAACAGTCTACAGTGTTTTCATAACATCTCGAATAAACATAACAAAAACATTTTTCATCCAGAGTGCTTCAAACATGATTTAGAGCTTGTTTATGGAAAAGTGCTTATTTCTGCATTTCAATGTTGCAACTTGCTGAAAACTATCCACGGTGTTCAATTTAATCTCAACTAGACACAGCACAGCAAAAATTGGACATCCAGAGTGCTTCAAACATGATTTAGAGCTTGTTTATGGAAAAGTGCTTATTTCTGTATTTCAATGTTGCAACTTGCTTGAAAACTGTCCACGTGCATTCATTTAATCTCACTAGAACAGCACAGCAAAAATTGACATCCAGAGTGCTTCAAACATGATTTAGAGCTTGTTTATGGAAAAGTGCTTATTTCTGCATTTCAATGTTACAACTTGCTGAAAACTGTCCACGGTGTTCATTTAATCTCAACTAGACACAGCACAGCAAAAATTGACATCCAGAGTGCTTCAAACATGATTTAGAGCTTGTTTATGGAAAAGTGCTTATTTTCTGCATTTCAATGTTACAACTTGCTGAAAACTGTCCACGGTGTCATTTAATCTCAACTAGACACAGGCAAGCAAAAATTGGACATCCAGAGTGCATCAAACATGATTTAGAGCTTGTTTATGGAAAAGTGCTTATTTCTGCATTTCAATGTTGCAACTTGCTGAAAACATCAACAGTGTTTTCATAACATCTCGAATAAACATAACAAAAACATTTTTCATCCAGAGTGCTTCAAACATGATTTAAGCTTGTTTATGGAAAAGTGCTTATTTCTGCATTTCAATGTTGCAACTGCTGAAAACTGTCCACGGTGTTCATTTAATCTCAACTAGACACAGCACAGCAAAAATTGAACATCCAGAGTGCTTCAACATGATTTAGGCTTGTTTATGGAAAAGTGCTTATTCTGCATTTTTCAATGTTGCAACTTGCTGAAAACAGTCCAACAGTTGTTTTCATAACATCTCGAATATAACATAACAAAAAAAATTTCATCAGAGTGCTTCAAACATGATTTAGAGCTTGTTATGGAAAAGTGCTTATTTCTGTATTTCAATGTTGCACATTGCTGAAACTGTCCACGGTGTTCATTTAATCTCAACCTAGACCAGCAGAGCAAAAAGTGACATCCAGAGTGCATCAAACATGATTTAGAGCTTGTTTATGGAAGTGCTTATTTCTGCATTTCACTGTTGCAATGCTGAAAACAGTCAACAGTTGTTTTCATAACATCTCGAAATAAACATAACAAAAACATTTTTCATCCAGAGTGCCTTCAAACATGATTTAGAGCTTGTTTATGGAAAAGTGCTTATTTCTGCTATTTCAATGTTGCAACTTGCTGACAACTATCCACGGTGTTCATTTAATCTCAACTAGACACAGCACATCAAAAATTGGACATCCAGAGTGCATCAAACATGATTTCGAGCTTGTTTATGGAAAAGTGCTTATTCTGCATTTCAATGTTGCAACTTGCTGAAAACTGTCCACGGCGTTTTTTCATTACATCTCTAATAGACACAGTACAGCAAAAATTGGACATCCAGAGTGCATCAAACATGATTTAGAGCTTGTTTATGGAAAAGTGCTTTTTTCTGCATTTCAATGTTACAACTTGCTGAAAACTGTCCCACGGGTTCATTTAATCTCAACTAGACACAGCCCAGCAAAATTGGACATCCAGAGCTGGCATCAAACATGATTTTAGAGCCTTGTTTATGGAAAAGTGGCTATATTTCCTCTAGTCATTTCAATGTTGGGCAACCCTTGCTAGAAAAACTAGGTCCACACAGGTGTTCCATTTAATCGTCAACCCTAGCACACCAGTCAGCAAGCAAAAATTGGACATCCAGAGTGCTTCAAACATGATTTAGAGCTTGTTTATGGAAAAGTGCTTATTTCTGCATTTCAATGTTGCAACTTGCTGAAAACAGTCAACAGTTGTTTTCATAACATCTCGAATAAACATAACAAAAACATTTTCATCCAGAGTGCTTCAAACATGATTTAGAGCTTGTTTATGGAAAAGTGCTTATTTCTGCATTTCAATGTTGCAACTTGCTGAGAACAGTCCAAGGTGCATTTTATCTCAGACTAGACCACAGCACAGCAAAATGGATCATCCAGAGGTGCTTCAAATCATGAATTTAGAGCTTGTTTATGGAAAAGTGCTTATTTCTTGCATTTCAATGTTACAAACTTGCTGAAAACTGTCCACGGTGTTCATTAATCTCAACTAGACACAGCACAGCAAAAATTGGACATCCAGAGTGCTTCAAACATGATTTAGAGCTTGTTTATGGAAAAGTGCTTATTTCTGCATTTCAATGTTGCAACTTGCTGGAAAACTGTCCACGGCGTTCATTTCATCTCAACCTAGACACAGTGCAGCAAAAATTGACATCCAGAGTGCATCAAACATGATTTAGAGCTTGTTTATGGAAAAGTGCTTATTTCTGCATTTCAATGTTGCAACTTGCTGAAAAACAGTCACAGTTGTTTTCATAACATCTCGAATAAACATAACAAAAACATTTTTCATCCAGAGTGCTTCAAACATGATTAGAGCTTGTTTATGGAAAAGTGCTTATTTCTGTATTTCAATGTTGCAACTTGCTGAAAACTGTCCACGGTGTTCATTTAATCTCAACTAGACACAGCACAGCAAAAATTGACATCCAGAGTGCATCAAACATGATTTAGAGCTTGTTTATGGAAAAGTGCTTATTTCTGCATTTCAATGTTACAACTTGCTGAAAACTGTCCACGGTGTTCATTTAATCTCAACTAGGACACAGCTGACAGCAAAATTGGACATCCAGAGTGCATCAAACATGATTTAGAGCTTGTTTATGGAAACAGTGCTTATTCTGCATTTCAATGTTGCAACATGCTGAAAAACATGTCAACAGTTGTTACCTTAAATCTCGAACTAGACACATCCACAGCAAAACATGTACATCCAGAGTGCAATCACAACATGATTTAGAGCTTGTTTATGGAAAAGTGCTCTATTTCTGCATTTCAAATGTTGCAACTTGCTGAAAACTGTCCACGGCGTTCATTTCAATCTCAATCGAGACACAGTGCAGCAAAATTGGACCATCCAGAGTGCATCAAACATGATTTAGCAGCTTGGTTTTATGGAAAAGCGCTTATGTCTCTCTCGTTTTCTGCATTTCACCTGTTGGCAACTTGCTGAAAACAGTCCACAGTGTTTTCATAGCATCTCGAATAAACATAACGAAAACATTTTTCATCCAGAGGTGCTTCAAACATGATTTAGAGCTTGGTTTATGGAAAGTGCTTATTTCTGTCATTTCAATGTTACCAACTTGCTGAAAACATTCTAACAGTTTGTTTCATACATCCCTCGAACTAGACACAGCACAGCAAAAATTGGACATCCAGAGTGCATCAAACATGATTTAGAGCTTGTTTATGGAAAAGTGCTTATTTCTGCATTTCAATGTTGCAACTTGCTGAAAACTCCACGGTGTTCATAACATCTCAATAAACATAACAAAAAAATTGGACATCCAGAGTGCATCAAACATGATTTAGAGCTTGTTTATGGAAAAGTGCTTATTTCTGCATTTCAATGTTGCAACTTGCTGAAAACTGTCCACGGTGTTCATTTCATCTCAACTAGACACAGCACAGCAAAAATTGGACATCCAGAGTGCATCAAACATGATTTAGAGCTTGTTTATGGAAAAGTGCTTATTTCTGCATTTCAATGTTGCAACTTGCTGAAAACTGTCCACGGTGTTCATTTCATCTCAACTAGACACAGCACAGCAAAAATTGGACATCCAGAGTGCATCAAACATGATTTAGAGCTTGTTTATGGAAAAGTGCTTATTTCTGCATTTCAATGTTGCAACTTGCTGAAAACAGTCCACAGTGTTTCATAACATCTCAAATAAACATAACAAAAAATTGGACATCCAGAGTGCATCAAACATGATTTAGAGCTTGTTTATGGAAAAGTGCTTATTTCTGCATTTCAATGTTGCAACTTGCTGAAAACTGTCCACGGTGTTCATTTCATCTCAACTAGACACAGCACAGCAAAAATTGGACATCCAGAGTGCATCAAACATGATTTAGAGCTTGTTTATGGAAAAGTGCTTATTTCTGCATTTCAATGTTGCAACTTGCTGAAAACAGTCCACAGTGTTTTCATAACATCTCGAATAAACATAACAAAAATTTTCATCCAGAGTGCTTCAAACATGATTTAGAGCTTGTTTATGGAAAAGTGCTTATTTCTGCATTTCAATGTTGCAACTTGCTGAAAACTGTCCACGGTGTTCATTTCATCTCAACTAGACACAGCACAGCAAAAATTGGACATCCAGAGTGCATCAAACATGATTTAGAGCTTGTTTATGGAAAAGTGCTTATTTCTGCATTTCAATGTTGCAACTTGCTGAAAACTGTCCACGGTGTTCATTTCATCTCAACTAGACACAGCACAGCAAAATTGGACATCCAGAGTGCATCAAACATGATTTAGAGCTTGTTTATGGAAAAGTGCTTATTTCTGCATTTCAATGTTGCAACTTGCTGAAAACAGTCCACAGTGTTTTCATAACATCTCGAATAAACATAACAAAAACATTTTTCATCCAGAGTGCTTCAAACATGATTTAGAGCTTGTTTATGGAAAAGTGCTTATTTCTGCATTTCAATGTTGCAACTTGCTGAAAACTGTCCACGGTGTTCATTTCATCTCAACTAGACACAGCACAGCAAAAATTGGACATCCAGAGTGCATCAAACATGATTTAGAGCTTGTTTATGGAAAAGTGCTTATTTCTGCATTTCAATGTTGCAACTTGCTGAAAACTGTCCACGGTGTTCATTTCATCTCAACTAGACACAGCACAGCAAAAATTGGACATCCAGAGTGCATCAAACATGATTTAGAGCTTGTTTATGGAAAAGTGCTTATTTCTGCATTTCAATGTTGCAACTTGCTGAAAACTGTCCACGGTGTTCATTTCATCTCAACTAGACACAGCACAGCAAAAATTGGACATCCAGAGTGCATCAAACATGATTTAGAGCTTGTTTATGGAAAAGTGCTTATTTCTGCATTTCAATGTTGCAACTTGCTGAAAACAGTCCACAGTGTTTTCATAACATCTCAATAAACATAACAAAAATTTTTCATCCAGAGTGCTTCAAACATGATTTAGAGCTTGTTTATGGAAAAGTGCTTATTTCTGCATTTCAATGTTGCAACTTGCTGAAAACTGTCCACGGTGTTCATTTCATCTCAACTAGACACAGCACAGCAAAAATTGGACATCCAGAGTGCATCAAACATGATTTAGAGCTTGTTTATGGAAAAGTGCTTATTTCTGCATTTCAATGTTGCAACTTGCTGAAAACTGTCCACGGTGTTCATTTCATCTCAACTAGACACAGCACAGCAAAAATTGGACATCCAGAGTGCATCAAACATGATTTAGAGCTTGTTTATGGAAAAGTGCTTATTTCTGCATTTCAATGTTGCAACTTGCTGAAAACTGTCCACGGTGTTCATTTCATCTCAACTAGACACAGCACAGCAAAAATTGGACATCCAGAGTGCATCAAACATGATTTAGAGCTTGTTTATGGAAAAGTGCTTATTTCTGCATTTCAATGTTGCAACTTGCTGAAAACAGTCCACAGTGTTTTCATAACATCTCGAATAAACATAACAAAAATTTTTCATCCAGAGTGCTTCAAACATGATTTAGAGCTTGTTTATGGAAAAGTGCTTATTTCTGCATTTCAATGTTGCAACTTGCTGAAAACTGTCCACGGTGTTCATTTCATCTCAACTAGACACAGCACAGCAAAAATTGGACATCCAGAGTGCATCAAACATGATTTAGAGCTTGTTTATGGAAAAGTGCTTATTTCTGCATTTCAATGTTGCAACTTGCTGAAAACAGTCCACAGTGTTTTCATAACATCTCGAATAAACATAACAAAAACATTTTTCATCCAGAGTGCTTCAAACATGATTTAGAGCTTGTTTATGGAAAAGTGCTTATTTCTGCATTTCAATGTTGCAACTTGCTGAAAACTGTCCACGGTGTTCATTTCATCTCAACTAGACACAGCACAGCAAAAATTGGACATCCAGAGTGCATCAAACATGATTTAGAGCTTGTTTATGGAAAAGTGCTTATTTCTGCATTTCAATGTTGCAACTTGCTGAAAACTGTCCACGGTGTTCATTTCATCTCAACTAGACACAGCACAGCAAAAATTGGACATCCAGAGTGCATCAAACATGATTTAGAGCTTGTTTATGGAAAAGTGCTTATTTCTGCATTTCAATGTTGCAACTTGCTGAAAACAGTCCACAGTGTTTTCATAACATCTCGAATAAACATAACAAAAACATTTTTCATCCAGAGTGCTTCAAACATGATTTAGAGCTTGTTTATGGAAAAGTGCTTATTTCTGCATTTCAATGTTGCAACTTGCTGAAAACTGTCCACGGTGTTCATTTCATCTCAACTAGACACAGCACAGCAAAAATTGGACATCCAGAGTGCATCAAACATGATTTAGAGCTTGTTTATGGAAAAGTGCTTATTTCTGCATTTCAATGTTGCAACTTGCTGAAAACTGTCCACGGTGTTCATTTCATCTCAACTAGACACAGCACAGCAAAAATTGGACATCCAGAGTGCATCAAACATGATTTAGAGCTTGTTTATGGAAAAGTGCTTATTTCTGCATTTCAATGTTGCAACTTGCTGAAAACTGTCCACGGTGTTCATTTCATCTCAACTAACACAGCACAGCAAAATTGGACATCCAGAGTGCATCAAACATGATTTAGAGCTTGTTTATGGAAAAGTGCTTATTTCTGCATTTCAATGTTGCAACTTGCTGAAAACTGTCCACGGTGTTCATTTCATCTCAACTAGACACAGCACAGCAAAAATTGGACATCCAGAGTGCATCAAACATGATTTAGAGCTTGTTTATGGAAAAGTGCTTATTTCTGCATTTCAATGTTGCAACTTGCTGAAAACAGTCCACAGTGTTTTCATAACATCTCGAATAAACATAACAAAAATTTTTCATCCAGAGTGCTTCAAACATGATTTAGAGCTTGTTTATGGAAAAGTGCTTATTTCTGCATTTCAATGTTGCAACTTGCTGAAAACTGTCCACGGTGTTCATTTCATCTCAACTAGACACAGCACAGCAAAAATTGGACATCCAGAGTGCATCAAACATGATTTAGAGCTTGTTTATGGAAAAGTGCTTATTTCTGCATTTCAATGTTGCAACTTGCTGAAAACTGTCCACGGTGTTCATTTCATCTCAACTAGACACAGCACAGCAAAAATTGGACATCCAGAGTGCATCAAACATGATTTAGAGCTTGTTTATGGAAAAGTGCTTATTTCTGCATTTCAATGTTGCAACTTGCTGAAAACTGTCCACAGTGTTCATAACATCTCGAATAAACATAACAAAAAAATTGGACATCCAGAGTGCTTCAAACATGATTTAGAGCTTGTTTATGGAAAAGTGCTTATTTCTGCATTTCAATGTTGCAACTTGCTGAAAACTGTCCACGGTGTTCATTTCATCTCAACTAGACACAGCACAGCAAAAATTGGACATCCAGAGTGCATCAAACATGATTTAGAGCTTGTTTATGGAAAAGTGCTTATTTCTGCATTTCAATGTTGCAACTTGCTGAAAACTGTCCACAGTGTTCATAACATCTCAATAGACATAACAAAAATTGGACATCCAGAGTGCTTCAAACATGATTTAGAGCTTGTTTATGGAAAAGTGCTTATTTCTGCATTTCAATGTTGCAACTTGCTGAAAACTGTCCACGGTGTTCATTTCATCTCAACTAGACACAGCACAGCAAAAATTGGACATCCAGAGTGCATCAAACATGATTTAGAGCTTGTTTATGGAAAAGTGCTTATTTCTGCATTTCAATGTTGCAACTTGCTGAAAACAGTCCACAGTGTTTTCATAACATCTCGAATAAACATAACAAAAAATTTTTCATCCAGAGTGCATCAAACATGATTTAGAGCTTGTTTATGGAAAAGTGCTTATTTCTGCATTTCAATGTTGCAACTTGCTGAAAACTGTCCACGGTGTTCATTTCATCTCAACTAGACACAGCACAGCAAAAATTGGACATCCAGAGTGCATCAAACATGATTTAGAGCTTGTTTATGGAAAAGTGCTTATTTCTGCATTTCAATGTTGCAACTTGCTGAAAACTGTCCACGGTGTTCATTTCATCTCAACTAGACACAGCACAGCAAAAATTGGACATCCAGAGTGCATCAAACATGATTTAGAGCTTGTTTATGGAAAAGTGCTTATTTCTGCATTTCAATGTTGCAACTTGCTGAAAACTGTCCACAGTGTTTTCATAACATCTCGAATAAACATAACAAAAAATTTTTCATCCAGAGTGCTTCAAACATGATTTAGAGCTTGTTTATGGAAAAGTGCTTATTTCTGCATTTCAATGTTGCAACTTGCTGAAAACTGTCCACGGTGTTCATTTCATCTCAACTAGACACAGCACAGCAAAAATTGGACATCCAGAGTGCATCAAACATGATTTAGAGCTTGTTTATGGAAAAGTGCTTATTTCTGCATTTCAATGTTGCAACTTGCTGAAAACAGTCCACAGTGTTTTCATAACATCTCGAATAAACATAACAAAAATTTTTCATCCAGAGTGCATCAAACATGATTTAGAGCTTGTTTATGGAAAAGTGCTTATTTCTGCATTTCAATGTTGCAACTTGCTGAAAACTGTCCACGGTGTTCATTTCATCTCAACTAGACACAGCACAGCAAAAATTGGACATCCAGAGTGCATCAAACATGATTTAGAGCTTGTTTATGGAAAAGTGCTTATTTCTGCATTTCAATGTTGCAACTTGCTGAAAACTGTCCACAGTGTTTTCATAACATCTCGAATAAACATAACAAAAAATTTTTCATCCAGAGTGCATCAAACATGATTTAGAGCTTGTTTATGGAAAAGTGCTTATTTCTGCATTTCAATGTTGCAACTTGCTGAAAACTGTCCACGGTGTTCATTTCATCTCAACTAGACACAGCACAGCAAAAATTGGACATCCAGAGTGCATCAAACATGATTTAGAGCTTGTTTATGGAAAAGTGCTTATTTCTGCATTTCAATGTTGCAACTTGCTGAAAACTGTCCACGGTGTTCATTTCATCTCAACTAGACACAGCACAGCAAAAATTGGACATCCAGAGTGCATCAAACATGATTTAGAGCTTGTTTATGGAAAAGTGCTTATTTCTGCATTTCAATGTTGCAACTTGCTGAAAACAGTCCACAGTGTTTTCATAACATCTCAAATAAACATAACAAAAAATTTTTCATCCAGAGTGCATCAAACATGATTTAGAGCTTGTTTATGGAAAAGTGCTTATTTCTGCATTTCAATGTTGCAACTTGCTGAAAACTGTCCACGGTGTTCATTTCATCTCAACTAGACACAGCACAGCAAAAATTGGACATCCAGAGTGCATCAAACATGATTTAGAGCTTGTTTATGGAAAAGTGCTTATTTCTGCATTTCAATGTTGCAACTTGCTGAAAACAGTCCACAGTGTTTTCATAACATCTCGAATAAACATAACAAAAAATTTTTCATCCAGAGTGCTTCAAACATGATTTAGAGCTTGTTTATGGAAAAGTGCTTATTTCTGCATTTCAATGTTGCAACTTGCTGAAAACTGTCCACGGTGTTCATTTCATCTCAACTAGACACAGCACAGCAAAAATTGGACATCCAGAGTGCATCAAACATGATTTAGAGCTTGTTTATGGAAAAGTGCTTATTTCTGCATTTCAATGTTGCAACTTGCTGAAAACTGTCCACGGTGTTCATTTCATCTCAACTAGACACAGCACAGCAAAAATTGGACATCCAGAGTGCATCAAACATGATTTAGAGCTTGTTTATGGAAAAGTGCTTATTTCTGCATTTCAATGTTGCAACTTGCTGAAAACAGTCCACAGTGTTTTCATAACATCTCGAATAAACATAACAAAAATTTTTCATCCAGAGTGCATCAAACATGATTTAGAGCTTGTTTATGGAAAAGTGCTTATTTCTGCATTTCAA
The DNA here is from genome assembly GCF_002021735.2 of Oncorhynchus kisutch. Classification (NCBI taxonomy): domain Eukaryota; kingdom Metazoa; phylum Chordata; class Actinopteri; order Salmoniformes; family Salmonidae; genus Oncorhynchus; species Oncorhynchus kisutch. The sequence goes on along the minus strand of NW_022262091.1, from coordinate 26,811 downwards.
TGTTGCAACTTGCTGAAAACTGTCCACGGTGTTCATTTCATCTCAACTAGACACAGCACAGCAAAAATTGGACATCCAGAGTGCATCAAACATGATTTAGAGCTTGTTTATGGAAAAGTGCTTATTTCTGCATTTCAATGTTGCAACTTGCTGAAAACTGTCCACGGTGTTCATTTCATCTCAACTAGACACAGCACAGCAAAAATTGGACATCCAGAGTGCATCAAACATGATTTAGAGCTTGTTTATGGAAAAGTGCTTATTTCTGCATTTCAATGTTGCAACTTGCTGAAAACTGTCCACGGTGTTCATTTCATCTCAACTAGACACAGCACAGCAAAAATTGGACATCCAGAGTGCATCAAACATGATTTAGAGCTTGTTTATGGAAAAGTGCTTATTTCTGCATTTCAATGTTGCAACTTGCTGAAAACAGTCCACAGTGTTTTCATAACATCTCAAATAACACATAACAAAAAATTTTTCATCCAGAGTGCATCAAACATGATTTAGAGCTTGTTTATGGAAAAGTGCTTATTTCTGCATTTCAATGTTGCAACTTGCTGAAAACTGTCCACGGTGTTCATTTCATCTCAACTAGACACAGCACAGCAAAAATTGGACATCCAGAGTGCATCAAACATGATTTAGAGCTTGTTTATGGAAAAGTGCTTATTTCTGCATTTCAATGTTGCAACTTGCTGAAAACTGTCCACGGTGTTCATTTCATCTCAACTAGACACAGCACAGCAAAAATTGGACATCCAGAGTGCATCAAACATGATTTAGAGCTTGTTTATGGAAAAGTGCTTATTTCTGCATTTCAATGTTGCAACTTGCTGAAAACTGTCCACGGTGTTCATTTCATCTCAACTAGACACAGCACAGCAAAAATTGGACATCCAGAGTGCATCAAACATGATTTAGAGCTTGTTTATGGAAAAGTGCTTATTTCTGCATTTCAATGTTGCAACTTGCTGAAAACTGTCCACAGTGTTCATAACATCTCGAATAACATAACAAAAAATTGGACATCCAGAGTGCATCAAACATGATTTAGAGCTTGTTTATGGAAAAGTGCTTATTTCTGCATTTCAATGTTGCAACTTGCTGAAAACTGTCCACGGTGTTCATTTCATCTCAACTAGACACAGCACAGCAAAAATTGGACATCCAGAGTGCATCAAACATGATTTAGAGCTTGTTTATGGAAAAGTGCTTATTTCTGCATTTCAATGTTGCAACTTGCTGAAAACTGTCCACAGTGTTCATAACATCTCAATAAACATAACAAAAAATTGGACATCCAGAGTGCATCAAACATGATTTAGAGCTTGTTTATGGAAAAGTGCTTATTTCTGCATTTCAATGTTGCAACTTGCTGAAAACTGTCCACGGTGTTCATTTCATCTCAACTAGACACAGCACAGCAAAAATTGGACATCCAGAGTGCATCAAACATGATTTAGAGCTTGTTTATGGAAAAGTGCTTATTTCTGCATTTCAATGTTGCAACTTGCTGAAAACTGTCCACGGTGTTCATTTCATCTCAACTAGACACAGCACAGCAAAAATTGGACATCCAGAGTGCATCAAACATGATTTAGAGCTTGTTTATGGAAAAGTGCTTATTTCTGCATTTCAATGTTGCAACTTGCTGAAAACTGTCCACAGTGTTTTCATAACATCTCAATAAACATAACAAAAAATTGGACATCCAGAGTGCATCAAACATGATTTAGAGCTTGTTTATGGAAAAGTGCTTATTTCTGCATTTCAATGTTGCAACTTGCTGAAAACTGTCCACGGTGTTCATTTCATCTCAACTAGACACAGCACAGCAAAAATTGGACATCCAGAGTGCATCAAACATGATTTAGAGCTTGTTTATGGAAAAGTGCTTATTTCTGCATTTCAATGTTGCAACTTGCTGAAAACTGTCCACGGTGTTCATTTCATCTCAACTAGACACAGCACAGCAAAAATTGGACATCCAGAGTGCATCAAACATGATTTAGAGCTTGTTTATGGAAAAGTGCTTATTTCTGCATTTCAATGTTGCAACTTGCTGAAAACTGTCCACGGTGTTCATTTCATCTCAACTAGACACAGCACAGCAAAAATTGGACATCCAGAGTGCATCAAACATGATTTAGAGCTTGTTTATGGAAAAGTGCTTATTTCTGCATTTCAATGTTGCAACTTGCTGAAAACTGTCCACGGTGTTCATTTCATCTCAACTAGACACAGCACAGCAAAAATTGGACATCCAGAGTGCATCAAACATGATTTAGAGCTTGTTTATGGAAAAGTGCTTATTTCTGCATTTCAATGTTGCAACTTGCTGAAAACTGTCCACAGGTTTTCATAACATCTCAATAAACATAACAAAAATTGGACATCCAGAGTGCATCAAACATGATTTAGAGCTTGTTTATGGAAAAGTGCTTATTTCTGCATTTCAATGTTGCAACTTGCTGAAAACTGTCCACGGTGTTCATTTCATCTCAACTAGACACAGCACAGCAAAAATTGGACATCCAGAGTGCATCAAACATGATTTAGAGCTTGTTTATGGAAAAGTGCTTATTTCTGCATTTCAATGTTGCAACTTGCTGAAAACTGTCCACGGTGTTCATTTCATCTCAACTAGAACAGCACACAAAAATTGGACATCCAGAGTGCATCAAACATGATTTAGAGCTTGTTTATGGAAAAGTGCTTATTTCTGCATTTCAATGTTGCAACTTGCTGAAAACTGTCCACGGTGTTCATTTCATCTCAACTAGACACAGCACAGCAAAAATTGGACATCCAGAGTGCATCAAACATGATTTAGAGCTTGTTTATGGAAAAGTGCTTATTTCTGCATTTCAATGTTGCAACTTGCTGAAAACTGTCCACGGTGTTCATTTCATCTCAACTAGACACAGCACAGCAAAATTGGACATCCAGAGTGCATCAAACATGATTTAGAGCTTGTTTATGGAAAAGTGCTTATTTCTGCATTTCAATGTTGCAACTTGCTGAAAACTGTCCACGGTGTTCATTTCATCTCAACTAAACAGCACACAAAAATTGGACATCCAGAGTGCATCAAACATGATTTAGAGCTTGTTTATGGAAAAGTGCTTATTTCTGCATTTCAATGTTGCAACTTGCTGAAAACTGTCCACGGTGTTCATTTCATCTCAACTAGACACAGCACAGCAAAAATTGGACATCCAGAGTGCATCAAACATGATTTAGAGCTTGTTTATGGAAAAGTGCTTATTTCTGCATTTCAATGTTGCAACTTGCTGAAAACTGTCCACGGTGTTCATTTCATCTCAACTAGACACAGCACAGCAAAAATTGGACATCCAGAGTGCATCAAACATGATTTAGAGCTTGTTTATGGAAAAGTGCTTATTTCTGCATTTCAATGTTGCAACTTGCTGAAAACTGTCCACGGTGTTCATTTCATCTCAATAGACACAGCACAGCAAAAATTGGACATCCAGAGTGCATCAAACATGATTTAGAGCTTGTTTATGGAAAAGTGCTTATTTCTGCATTTCAATGTTGCAACTTGCTGAAAACTGTCCACGGTGTTCATTTCATCTCAATAAACATAACAAAAATTGGACATCCAGAGTGCATCAAACATGATTTAGAGCTTGTTTATGGAAAAGTGCTTATTTCTGCATTTCAATGTTGCAACTTGCTGAAAACTGTCCACGGTGTTCATTTCATCTCAACTAGACACAGCACAGCAAAAATTGGACATCCAGAGTGCATCAAACATGATTTAGAGCTTGTTTATGGAAAAGTGCTTATTTCTGCATTTCAATGTTGCAACTTGCTGAAAACTGTCCACGGTGTTCATTTCATCTCAACTAGACACAGCACAGCAAAAATTGGACATCCAGAGTGCATCAAACATGATTTAGAGCTTGTTTATGGAAAAGTGCTTATTTCTGCATTTCAATGTTGCAACTTGCTGAAAACTGTCCACGGTGTTCATTTCATCTCAACTAGACACAGCACAGCAAAAATTGGACATCCAGAGTGCATCAAACATGATTTAGAGCTTGTTTATGGAAAAGTGCTTATTTCTGCATTTCAATGTTGCAACTTGCTGAAAACTGTCCACAGTGTTTTCATAACATCTCGAATAAACATAACAAAAAATTTTCATCCAGAGTGCATCAAACATGATTTAGAGCTTGTTTATGGAAAAGTGCTTATTTCTGCATTTCAATGTTGCAACTTGCTGAAAACTGTCCACGGTGTTCATTTCATCTCAACTAGACACAGCACAGCAAAAATTGGACATCCAGAGTGCATCAAACATGATTTAGAGCTTGTTTATGGAAAAGTGCTTATTTCTGCATTTCAATGTTGCAACTTGCTGAAAACTGTCCACGGTGTTCATTTCATCTCAACTAGACACAGCACAGCAAAAATTGGACATCCAGAGTGCATCAAACATGATTTAGAGCTTGTTTATGGAAAAGTGCTTATTTCTGCATTTCAATGTTGCAACTTGCTGAAAACTGTCCACAGTGTTCATAACATCTCAATAAACATAACAAAAATTTTTCATCCAGAGTGCATCAAACATGATTTAGAGCTTGTTTATGGAAAAGTGCTTATTTCTGCATTTCAATGTTGCAACTTGCTGAAAACTGTCCACGGTGTTCATTTCATCTCAACTAGACACAGCACAGCAAAAATTGGACATCCAGAGTGCATCAAACATGATTTAGAGCTTGTTTATGGAAAAGTGCTTATTTCTGCATTTCAATGTTGCAACTTGCTGAAAACAGTCCACAGTGTTTTCATAACATCTCGAATAAACATAACAAAAAATTTTTCATCCAGAGTGCTTCAAACATGATTTAGAGCTTGTTTATGGAAAAGTGCTTATTTCTGCATTTCAATGTTGCAACTTGCTGAAAACTGTCCACGGTGTTCATTTCATCTCAACTAGACACAGCACAGCAAAAATTGGACATCCAGAGTGCATCAAACATGATTTAGAGCTTGTTTATGGAAAAGTGCTTATTTCTGCATTTCAATGTTGCAACTTGCTGAAAACAGTCCACAGTGTTTTCATAACATCTCGAATAAACATAACAAAAAATTTTCATCCAGAGTGCATCAAACATGATTTAGAGCTTGTTTATGGAAAAGTGCTTATTTCTGCATTTCAATGTTGCAACTTGCTGAAAACTGTCCACGGTGTTCATTTCATCTCAACTAGACACAGCACAGCAAAAATTGGACATCCAGAGTGCATCAAACATGATTTAGAGCTTGTTTATGGAAAAGTGCTTATTTCTGCATTTCAATGTTGCAACTTGCTGAAAACTGTCCACGGTGTTCATTTCATCTCAACTAGACACAGCACAGCAAAAATTGGACATCCAGAGTGCATCAAACATGATTTAGAGCTTGTTTATGGAAAAGTGCTTATTTCTGCATTTCAATGTTGCAACTTGCTGAAAACTGTCCACAGTGTTCATAACATCTCGAATAAACATAACAAAAAATTGGACATCCAGAGTGCATCAAACATGATTTAGAGCTTGTTTATGGAAAAGTGCTTATTTCTGCATTTCAATGTTGCAACTTGCTGAAAACTGTCCACGGTGTTCATTTCATCTCAACTAGACACAGCACAGCAAAAATTGGACATCCAGAGTGCATCAAACATGATTTAGAGCTTGTTTATGGAAAAGTGCTTATTTCTGCATTTCAATGTTGCAACTTGCTGAAAACTGTCCACGGTGTTCATTTCATCTCAACTAGACACAGCACAGCAAAAATTGGACATCCAGAGTGCATCAAACATGATTTAGAGCTTGTTTATGGAAAAGTGCTTATTTCTGCATTTCAATGTTGCAACTTGCTGAAAACTGTCCACAGTGTTCATTTCATCTCAACTAGACACAGCACAGCAAAAATTGGACATCCAGAGTGCATCAAACATGATTTAGAGCTTGTTTATGGAAAAGTGCTTATTTCTGCATTTCAATGTTGCAACTTGCTGAAAACTGTCCACGGTGTTCATTTCATCTCAACTAGACACAGCACAGCAAAAATTGGACATCCAGAGTGCATCAAACATGATTTAGAGCTTGTTTATGGAAAAGTGCTTATTTCTGCATTTCAATGTTGCAACTTGCTGAAAACTGTCCACAGTGTTTTCATAACATCTCGAATAACACAGCACAAAAAAATTGGACATCCAGAGTGCATCAAACATGATTTAGAGCTTGTTTATGGAAAAGTGCTTATTTCTGCATTTCAATGTTGCAACTTGCTGAAAACTGTCCACGGTGTTCATTTCATCTCAACTAGACACAGCACAGCAAAAATTGGACATCCAGAGTGCATCAAACATGATTTAGAGCTTGTTTATGGAAAAGTGCTTATTTCTGCATTTCAATGTTGCAACTTGCTGAAAACAGTCCACAGTGTTTTCATAACATCTCAATAAACATAACAAAAATTTTTCATCCAGAGTGCATCAAACATGATTTAGAGCTTGTTTATGGAAAAGTGCTTATTTCTGCATTTCAATGTTGCAACTTGCTGAAAACTGTCCACGGTGTTCATTTCATCTCAACTAGACACAGCACAGCAAAAATTGGACATCCAGAGTGCATCAAACATGATTTAGAGCTTGTTTATGGAAAAGTGCTTATTTCTGCATTTCAATGTTGCAACTTGCTGAAAACAGTCCACAGTGTTCATAACATCTCGAATAAACATACAGCAAAAATTTTTCATCCAGAGTGCATCAAACATGATTTAGAGCTTGTTTATGGAAAAGTGCTTATTTCTGCATTTCAATGTTGCAACTTGCTGAAAACTGTCCACGGTGTTCATTTCATCTCAACTAGACACAGCACAGCAAAAATTGGACATCCAGAGTGCATCAAACATGATTTAGAGCTTGTTTATGGAAAAGTGCTTATTTCTGCATTTCAATGTTGCAACTTGCTGAAAACTGTCCACGGTGTTCATTTCATCTCAACTAGACACAGCACAGCAAAAATTGGACATCCAGAGTGCATCAAACATGATTTAGAGCTTGTTTATGGAAAAGTGCTTATTTCTGCATTTCAATGTTGCAACTTGCTGAAAACTGTCCACGGTGTTCATTTCATCTCAACTAGACACAGCACAGCAAAAATTGGACATCCAGAGTGCATCAAACATGATTTAGAGCTTGTTTATGGAAAAGTGCTTATTTCTGCATTTCAATGTTGCAACTTGCTGAAAACAGTCCACAGTGTTTTCATAACATCTCGAATAAACATAACAAAAATTTTTCATCCAGAGTGCTTCAAACATGATTTAGAGCTTGTTTATGGAAAAGTGCTTATTTCTGCATTTCAATGTTGCAACTTGCTGAAAACTGTCCACGGTGTTCATTTCATCTCAACTAGACACAGCACAGCAAAAATTGGACATCCAGAGTGCATCAAACATGATTTAGAGCTTGTTTATGGAAAAGTGCTTATTTCTGCATTTCAATGTTGCAACTTGCTGAAAACAGTCCACAGTGTTTTCATAACATCTCGAATAAACATAACAAAAACATTTTTCATCCAGAGTGCTTCAAACATGATTTAGAGCTTGTTTATGGAAAAGTGCTTATTTCTGCATTTCAATGTTGCAACTTGCTGAAAACTGTCCACGGTGTTCATTTCATCTCAACTAGACACAGCACAGCAAAAATTGGACATCCAGAGTGCATCAAACATGATTTAGAGCTTGTTTATGGAAAAGTGCTTATTTCTGCATTTCAATGTTGCAACTTGCTGAAAACAGTCCACAGTGTTTTCATAACATCTCGAATAAACATAACAAAAATTTTTCATCCAGAGTGCTTCAAACATGATTTAGAGCTTGTTTATGGAAAAGTGCTTATTTCTGCATTTCAATGTTGCAACTTGCTGAAAACTGTCCACGGTGTTCATTTCATCTCAACTAGACACAGCACAGCAAAAATTGGACATCCAGAGTGCATCAAACATGATTTAGAGCTTGTTTATGGAAAAGTGCTTATTTCTGCATTTCAATGTTGCAACTTGCTGAAAACTGTCCACGGTGTTCATTTCATCTCAACTAGACACAGCACAGCAAAAATTGGACATCCAGAGTGCATCAAACATGATTTAGAGCTTGTTTATGGAAAAGTGCTTATTTCTGCATTTCAATGTTGCAACTTGCTGAAAACTGTCCACGGTGTTCATTTCATCTCAACTAGACACAGCACAGCAAAAATTGGACATCCAGAGTGCATCAAACATGATTTAGAGCTTGTTTATGGAAAAGTGCTTATTTCTGCATTTCAATGTTGCAACTTGCTGAAAACTGTCCACGGTGTTCATTTCATCTCAACTAGACACAGCACAGCAAAAATTGGACATCCAGAGTGCATCAAACATGATTTAGAGCTTGTTTATGGAAAAGTGCTTATTTCTGCATTTCAATGTTGCAACTTGCTGAAAACTGTCCACGGTGTTCATTTCATCTCAACTAGACACAGCACAGCAAAAATTGGACATCCAGAGTGCATCAAACATGATTTAGAGCTTGTTTATGGAAAAGTGCTTATTTCTGCATTTCAATGTTGCAACTTGCTGAAAACAGTCCACAGTGTTTTCATAACATCTCGAATAAACATAACAAAAACATTTTTCATCCAGAGTGCTTCAAACATGATTTAGAGCTTGTTTATGGAAAAGTGCTTATTTCTGCATTTCAATGTTGCAACTTGCTGAAAACTGTCCACGGTGTTCATTTCATCTCAACTAGACACAGCACAGCAAAAATTGGACATCCAGAGTGCATCAAACATGATTTAGAGCTTGTTTATGGAAAAGTGCTTATTTCTGCATTTCAATGTTGCAACTTGCTGAAAACTGTCCACGGTGTTCATTTCATCTCAACTAGACACAGCACAGCAAAATTGGACATCCAGAGTGCATCAAACATGATTTAGAGCTTGTTTATGGAAAAGTGCTTATTTCTGCATTTCAATGTTGCAACTTGCTGAAAACTGTCCACGGTGTTCATTTCATCTCAACTAGACACAGCACAGCAAAAATTGGACATCCAGAGTGCATCAAACATGATTTAGAGCTTGTTTATGGAAAAGTGCTTATTTCTGCATTTCAATGTTGCAACTTGCTGAAAACAGTCCACAGTGTTTTCATAACATCTCGAATAAACATAACAAAAATTTTTCATCCAGAGTGCTTCAAACATGATTTAGAGCTTGTTTATGGAAAAGTGCTTATTTCTGCATTTCAATGTTGCAACTTGCTGAAAACTGTCCACGGTGTTCATTTCATCTCAACTAGACACAGCACAGCAAAAATTGGACATCCAGAGTGCATCAAACATGATTTAGAGCTTGTTTATGGAAAAGTGCTTATTTCTGCATTTCAATGTTGCAACTTGCTGAAAACTGTCCACGGTGTTCATTTCATCTCAACTAGACACAGCACAGCAAAAATTGGACATCCAGAGTGCATCAAACATGATTTAGAGCTTGTTTATGGAAAAGTGCTTATTTCTGCATTTCAATGTTGCAACTTGCTGAAAACAGTCCACAGTGTTTTCATAACATCTCGAATAAACATAACAAAAATTTTTCATCCAGAGTGCTTCAAACATGATTTAGAGCTTGTTTATGGAAAAGTGCTTATTTCTGCATTTCAATGTTGCAACTTGCTGAAAACTGTCCACGGTGTTCATTTCATCTCAACTAGACACAGCACAGCAAAAATTGGACATCCAGAGTGCATCAAACATGATTTAGAGCTTGTTTATGGAAAAGTGCTTATTTCTGCATTTCAATGTTGCAACTTGCTGAAAACTGTCCACGGTGTTCATTTCATCTCAACTAGACACAGCACAGCAAAATTGGACATCCAGAGTGCATCAAACATGATTTAGAGCTTGTTTATGGAAAAGTGCTTATTTCTGCATTTCAATGTTGCAACTTGCTGAAAACTGTCCACGGTGTTCATTTCATCTCAACTAGACACAGCACAGCAAAAATTGGACATCCAGAGTGCATCAAACATGATTTAGAGCTTGTTTATGGAAAAGTGCTTATTTCTGCATTTCAATGTTGCAACTTGCTGAAAACAGTCCACAGTGTTTTCATAACATCTCAAATAAACATAACAAAAATTTTTCATCCAGAGTGCTTCAAACATGATTTAGAGCTTGTTTATGGAAAAGTGCTTATTTCTGCATTTCAATGTTGCAACTTGCTGAAAACTGTCCACGGTGTTCATTTCATCTCAACTAGACACAGCACAGCAAAAATTGGACATCCAGAGTGCATCAAACATGATTTAGAGCTTGTTTATGGAAAAGTGCTTATTTCTGCATTTCAATGTTGCAACTTGCTGAAAACAGTCCACAGTGTTTTCATAACATCTCGAATAAACATAACAAAAAATTTTTCATCCAGAGTGCTTCAAACATGATTTAGAGCTTGTTTATGGAAAAGTGCTTATTTCTGCATTTCAATGTTGCAACTTGCTGAAAACTGTCCACGGTGTTCATTTCATCTCAACTAGACACAGCACAGCAAAAATTGGACATCCAGAGTGCATCAAACATGATTTAGAGCTTGTTTATGGAAAAGTGCTTATTTCTGCATTTCAATGTTGCAACTTGCTGAAAACTGTCCACGGTGTTCATTTCATCTCAACTAGACACAGCACAGCAAAAATTGGACATCCAGAGTGCATCAAACATGATTTAGAGCTTGTTTATGGAAAAGTGCTTATTTCTGCATTTCAATGTTGCAACTTGCTGAAAACTGTCCACAGTGTTTTCATAACATCTCGAATAAACATAACAAAAAATTGGACATCCAGAGTGCTTCAAACATGATTTAGAGCTTGTTTATGGAAAAGTGCTTATTTCTGCATTTCAATGTTGCAACTTGCTGAAAACTGTCCACGGTGTTCATTTCATCTCAACTAGACACAGCACAGCAAAAATTGGACATCCAGAGTGCATCAAACATGATTTAGAGCTTGTTTATGGAAAAGTGCTTATTTCTGCATTTCAATGTTGCAACTTGCTGAAAACTGTCCACGGTGTTCATTTAATCTCAACTAGACACAGCACAGCAAAAATTGGACATCCAGAGTGCATCAAACATGATTTAGAGCTTGTTTATGGAAAAGTGCTTATTTCTGCATTTCAATGTTGCAACTTGCTGAAAACTGTCCACGGTGTTCATTTCATCTCAATAGACACAGCACAGCAAAATTGGACATCCAGAGTGCTTCAAACATGATTTAGAGCTTGTTTATGGAAAAGTGCTTATTTCTGCATTTCAATGTTGCAACTTGCTGAAAACTGTCCACGGTGTTCATTTCATCTCAACTAGACACAGCACAGCAAAAATTGGACATCCAGAGTGCATCAAACATGATTTAGAGCTTGTTTATGGAAAAGTGCTTATTTCTGCATTTCAATGTTGCAACTTGCTGAAAACAGTCCAGTGTTTTCATAACATCTCGAATAACATAACAAAAAATTTTTCATCCAGAGTGCATCAAACATGATTTAGAGCTTGTTTATGGAAAAGTGCTTATTTCTGCATTTCAATGTTGCAACTTGCTGAAAACTGTCCACGGTGTTCATTTCATCTCAACTAGACACAGCACAGCAAAAATTGGACATCCAGAGTGCATCAAACATGATTTAGAGCTTGTTTATGGAAAAGTGCTTATTTCTGCATTTCAATGTTGCAACTTGCTGAAAACTGTCCACGGTGTTCATTTCATCTCAACTAGACACAGCACAGCAAAATTGGACATCCAGAGTGCATCAAACATGATTTAGAGCTTGTTTATGGAAAAGTGCTTATTTCTGCATTTCAATGTTGCAACTTGCTGAAAACTGTCCACGGTGTTCATTTCATCTCAACTAGACACAGCACAGCAAAAATTGGACATCCAGAGTGCATCAAACATGATTTAGAGCTTGTTTATGGAAAAGTGCTTATTTCTGCATTTCAATGTTGCAACTTGCTGAAAACAGTCCACAGTGTTTTCATAACATCTCAAATAAACATAACAAAAAATTTTTCATCCAGAGTGCTTCAAACATGATTTAGAGCTTGTTTATGGAAAAGTGCTTATTTCTGCATTTCAATGTTGCAACTTGCTGAAAACTGTCCACGGTGTTCATTTCATCTCAACTAGACACAGCACAGCAAAAATTGGACATCCAGAGTGCATCAAACATGATTTAGAGCTTGTTTATGGAAAAGTGCTTATTTCTGCATTTCAATGTTGCAACTTGCTGAAAACAGTCCACAGTGTTTTCATAACATCTCGAATAAACATAACAAAAAATTTTTCATCCAGAGTGCTTCAAACATGATTTAGAGCTTGTTTATGGAAAAGTGCTTATTTCTGCATTTCAATGTTGCAACTTGCTGAAAACTGTCCACGGTGTTCATTTCATCTCAACTAGACACAGCACAGCAAAAATTGGACATCCAGAGTGCATCAAACATGATTTAGAGCTTGTTTATGGAAAAGTGCTTATTTCTGCATTTCAATGTTGCAACTTGCTGAAAACAGTCCACAGTGTTTTCATAACATCTCGAATAAACATAACAAAAAAATTTTTCATCCAGAGTGCTTCAAACATGATTTAGAGCTTGTTTATGGAAAAGTGCTTATTTCTGCATTTCAATGTTGCAACTTGCTGAAAACTGTCCACGGTGTTCATTTCATCTCAACTAGACACAGCACAGCAAAAATTGGACATCCAGAGTGCATCAAACATGATTTAGAGCTTGTTTATGGAAAAGTGCTTATTTCTGCATTTCAATGTTGCAACTTGCTGAAAACAGTCCACAGTGTTTTCATAACATCTCGAATAAACATAACAAAAATTTTTCATCCAGAGTGCTTCAAACATGATTTAGAGCTTGTTTATGGAAAAGTGCTTATTTCTGCATTTCAATGTTGCAACTTGCTGAAAACTGTCCACGGTGTTCATTTAATCTCAACTAGACACAGCACAGCAAAAATTGGACATCCAGAGTGCATCAAACATGATTTAGAGCTTGTTTATGGAAAAGTGCTTATTTCTGCATTTCAATGTTGCAACTTGCTGAAAACTGTCCACGGTGTTCATTTCATCTCAACTAGACACAGCACAGCAAAAATTGGACATCCAGAGTGCATCAAACATGATTTAGAGCTTGTTTATGGAAAAGTGCTTATTTCTGCATTTCAATGTTGCAACTTGCTGAAAACTGTCCACGGTGTTCATTTCATCTCAACTAGACACAGCACAGCAAAAATTGGACATCCAGAGTGCATCAAACATGATTTAGAGCTTGTTTATGGAAAAGTGCTTATTTCTGCATTTCAATGTTGCAACTTGCTGAAAACAGTCCACAGTGTTTTCATAACATCTCGAATAAACATAACAAAAATTTTTCATCCAGAGTGCTTCAAACATGATTTAGAGCTTGTTTATGGAAAAGTGCTTATTTCTGCATTTCAATGTTGCAACTTGCTGAAAACTGTCCACGGTGTTCATTTCATCTCAACTAGACACAGCACAGCAAAAATTGGACATCCAGAGTGCATCAAACATGATTTAGAGCTTGTTTATGGAAAAGTGCTTATTTCTGCATTTCAATGTTGCAACTTGCTGAAAACTGTCCACGTGTTTTCATAACATCTCAATAAACATAACAAAAATTTTTCATCCAGAGTGCATCAAACATGATTTAGAGCTTGTTTATGGAAAAGTGCTTATTTCTGCATTTCAATGTTGCAACTTGCTGAAAACTGTCCACGGTGTTCATTTCATCTCAACTAGACACAGCACAGCAAAAATTGGACATCCAGAGTGCATCAAACATGATTTAGAGCTTGTTTATGGAAAAGTGCTTATTTCTGCATTTCAATGTTGCAACTTGCTGAAAACTGTCCACGGTGTTCATTTAATCTCAACTAGACACAGCACAGCAAAAATTGGACATCCAGAGTGCATCAAACATGATTTAGAGCTTGTTTATGGAAAAGTGCTTATTTCTGCATTTCAATGTTGCAACTTGCTGAAAACAGTCCACAGTGTTTTCATAACATCTCGAATAAACATAACAAAAATTTTTCATCCAGAGTGCTTCAAACATGATTTAGAGCTTGTTTATGGAAAAGTGCTTATTTCTGCATTTCAATGTTGCAACTTGCTGAAAACTGTCCACGGTGTTCATTTCATCTCAACTAGACACAGCACAGCAAAAATTGGACATCCAGAGTGCATCAAACATGATTTAGAGCTTGTTTATGGAAAAGTGCTTATTTCTGCATTTCAATGTTGCAACTTGCTGAAAACTGTCCACGGTGTTCATTTAATCTCAACTAGACACAGCACAGCAAAAATTGGACATCCAGAGTGCATCAAACATGATTTAGAGCTTGTTTATGGAAAAGTGCTTATTTCTGCATTTCAATGTTGCAACTTGCTGAAAACTGTCCACGGTGTTCATTTCATCTCAACTAGACACAGCACAGCAAAAATTGGACATCCAGAGTGCATCAAACATGATTTAGAGCTTGTTTATGGAAAAGTGCTTATTTCTGCATTTCAATGTTGCAACTTGCTGAAAACAGTCCACAGTGTTTTCATAACATCTCAATAAACATAACAAAAACATTTTTCATCCAGAGTGCTTCAAACATGATTTAGAGCTTGTTTATGGAAAAGTGCTTATTTCTGCATTTCAATGTTGCAACTTGCTGAAAACTGTCCACGGTGTTCATTTCATCTCAACTAGACACAGCACAGCAAAAATTGGACATCCAGAGTGCATCAAACATGATTTAGAGCTTGTTTATGGAAAAGTGCTTATTTCTGCATTTCAATGTTGCAACTTGCTGAAAACAGTCCACAGTGTTTTCATAACATCTCGAATAAACATAACAAAAAATTTTTTATCCAGAGTGCTTCAAACATGATTTAGAGCTTGTTTATGGAAAAGTGCTTATTTCTGCATTTCAATGTTGCAACTTGCTGAAAACTGTCCACGGTGTTCATTTAATCTCAACTAGACACAGCACAGCAAAAATTGGACATCCAGAGTGCATCAAACATGATTTAGAGCTTGTTTATGGAAAAGTGCTTATTTCTGCATTTCAATGTTGCAACTTGCTGAAAACTGTCCACGGTGTTCATTTCATCTCAACTAGACACAGCACAGCAAAATTGGACATCCAGAGTGCATCAAACATGATTTAGAGCTTGTTTATGGAAAAGTGCTTATTTCTGCATTTCAATGTTGCAACTTGCTGAAAACTCCACAGTGTTTTCATAACATCTCGAATAAACATAACAAAAAAATTTTTCATCCAGAGTGCATCAAACATGATTTAGAGCTTGTTTATGGAAAAGTGCTTATTTCTGCATTTCAATGTTGCAACTTGCTGAAAACTGTCCACGGTGTTCATTTAATCTCAACTAGACACAGCACAGCAAAATTGGACATCCAGAGTGCATCAAACATGATTTAGAGCTTGTTTATGGAAAAGTGCTTATTTCTGCATTTCAATGTTGCAACTTGCTGAAAACTGTCCACGGTGTTCATTTAATCTCAACTAGACACAGCACAGCAAAAATTGGACATCCAGAGTGCATCAAACATGATTTAGAGCTTGTTTATGGAAAAGTGCTTATTTCTGCATTTCAATGTTGCAACTTGCTGAAAACAGTCCACAGTGTTTCATAACATCTCGAATAAACATAACAAAAACATTTTTCATCCAGAGTGCATCAAACATGATTTAGAGCTTGTTTATGGAAAAGTGCTTATTTCTGCATTTCAATGTTGCAACTTGCTGAAAACTGTCCACGGTGTTCATTTAATCTCAACTAGACACAGCACAGCAAAAATTGGACATCCAGAGTGCATCAAACATGATTTAGAGCTTGTTTATGGAAAAGTGCTTATTTCTGCATTTCAATGTTGCAACTTGCTGAAAACTGTCCACGTGTTCATTTCATCTCAACTAGACACAGCACAGCAAAATTGGACATCCAGAGTGCTTCAAACATGATTTAGAGCTTGTTTATGGAAAAGTGCTTATTTCTGCATTTCAATGTTGCAACTTGCTGAAAACTGTCCACGGTGTTCATTTCATCTCAACTAGACACAGCACAGCAAAAATTGGACATCCAGAGTGCATCAAACATGATTTAGAGCTTGTTTATGGAAAAGTGCTTATTTCTGCATTTCAATGTTGCAACTTGCTGAAAACAGTCCACGGTGTTCATAACATCTCGAATAACACAACAAAAAATTTTCATCCAGAGTGCATCAAACATGATTTAGAGCTTGTTTATGGAAAAGTGCTTATTTCTGCATTTCAATGTTGCAACTTGCTGAAAACTGTCCACGGTGTTCATTTCATCTCAACTAGACACAGCACAGCAAAATTGGACATCCAGAGTGCATCAAACATGATTTAGAGCTTGTTTATGGAAAAGTGCTTATTTCTGCATTTCAATGTTGCAACTTGCTGAAAACTGTCCACAGTGTTTTCATAACATCTCGAATAAACATAACAAAAAAAAATTCATCCAGAGTGCTTCAAACATGATTTAGAGCTTGTTTATGGAAAAGTGCTTATTTCTGCATTTCAATGTTGCAACTTGCTGAAAACTGTCCACGGTGTTCATTTAATCTCAACTAGACACAGCACAGCAAAAATTGGACATCCAGAGTGCATCAAACATGATTTAGAGCTTGTTTATGGAAAAGTGCTTATTTCTGCATTTCAATGTTGCAACTTGCTGAAAACTGTCCACGGTGTTCATTTCATCTCAACTAGACACAGCACAGCAAAAATTGGACATCCAGAGTGCATCAAACATGATTTAGAGCTTGTTTATGGAAAAGTGCTTATTTCTGCATTTCAATGTTGCAACTTGCTGAAAACTGTCCACGGTGTTCATTTCATCTCAACTAGACACAGCACAGCAAAAATTGGACATCCAGAGTGCATCAAACATGATTTAGAGCTTGTTTATGGAAAAGTGCTTATTTCTGCATTTCAATGTTGCAACTTGCTGAAAACAGTCCACAGTGTTTTCATAACATCTCAATAACATAACAAAACATTTTTGGACATCCAGAGTGCTTCAAACATGATTTAGAGCTTGTTTATGGAAAAGTGCTTATTTCTGCATTTCAATGTTGCAACTTGCTGAAAACTGTCCACGGTGTTCATTTCATCTCAACTAGACACAGCACAGCAAAAATTGGACATCCAGAGTGCATCAAACATGATTTAGAGCTTGTTTATGGAAAAGTGCTTATTTCTGCATTTCAATGTTGCAACTTGCTGAAAACAGTCACAGTGTTTCATAACATCTCGAATAAACATAACAAAAAAAAATTCATCCAGAGTGCTTCAAACATGATTTAGAGCTTGTTTATGGAAAAGTGCTTATTTCTGCATTTCAATGTTGCAACTTGCTGAAAACTGTCCACGGTGTTCATTTCATCTCAACTAGACACAGCACAGCAAAAATTGGACATCCAGAGTGCATCAAACATGATTTAGAGCTTGTTTATGGAAAAGTGCTTATTTCTGCATTTCAATGTTGCAACTTGCTGAAAACTGTCCACGGTGTTCATAACATCTCAATAGACACATAACAGCAAAATTGGACATCCAGAGTGCATCAAACATGATTTAGAGCTTGTTTATGGAAAAGTGCTTATTTCTGCATTTCAATGTTGCAACTTGCTGAAAACTGTCCACGGTGTTCATAACATCTCAACTAGACATACAAAAAATTGGACATCCAGAGTGCATCAAACATGATTTAGAGCTTGTTTATGGAAAAGTGCTTATTTCTGCATTTCAATGTTGCAACTTGCTGAAAACTGTCCACGGTGTTCATTTAATCTCAACTAGACACAGCACAGCAAAAATTGGACATCCAGAGTGCATCAAACATGATTTAGAGCTTGTTTATGGAAAAGTGCTTATTTCTGCATTTCAATGTTGCAACTTGCTGAAAACTGTCCACGGTGTTCATTTATCTCAACTAGACACAGCACAGCAAAAATTGGACATCCAGAGTGCATCAAACATGATTTAGAGCTTGTTTATGGAAAAGTGCTTATTTCTGCATTTCAATGTTGCAACTTGCTGAAAACTGTCCACGGTGTTCATTTCATCTCAACTAGACACAGCACAGCAAAAATTGGACATCCAGAGTGCATCAAACATGATTTAGAGCTTGTTTATGGAAAAGTGCTTATTTCTGCATTTCAATGTTGCAACTTGCTGAAAACAGTCCACAGTTTTCATAACATCTCAATAAACATAACAAAAAATTTTTCATCCAGAGTGCTTCAAACATGATTTAGAGCTTGTTTATGGAAAAGTGCTTATTTCTGCATTTCAATGTTGCAACTTGCTGAAAACTGTCCACGTGTTCATTTAATCTCAACTAGACACAGCACAGCAAAATTGGACATCCAGAGTGCATCAAACATGATTTAGAGCTTGTTTATGGAAAAGTGCTTATTTCTGCATTTCAATGTTGCAACTTGCTGAAAACAGTCACAGTGTTTTCATAACATCTCGAATAAACATAACAAAAACATTTTTCATCCAGAGTGCTTCAAACATGATTTAGAGCTTGTTTATGGAAAAGTGCTTATTTCTGCATTTCAATGTTGCAACTTGCTGAAAACTGTCCACGGTGTTCATTTAATCTCAACTAGACACAGCACAGCAAAAATTGGACATCCAGAGTGCATCAAACATGATTTAGAGCTTGTTTATGGAAAAGTGCTTATTTCTGCATTTCAATGTTGCAACTTGCTGAAAACAGTCTACAGTGTTTTCATAACATCTCGAATAAACATAACAAAAACATTTTTTCATCCAGAGTGCTTCAAACATGATTTAGAGCTTGTTTATGGAAAAGTGCTTATTTCTGCATTTCAATGTTGCAACTTGCTGAAAACTGTCCACGGTGTTCATTTAATCTCAACTAGACACAGCACAGCAAAAATTGGACATCCAGAGTGCATCAAACATGATTTAGAGCTTGTTTATGGAAAAGTGCTTATTTCTGCATTTCAATGTTGCAACTTGCTGAAAACTGTCCACGGTGTTCATTTCATCTCAACTAGACACAGCACAGCAAAATTGGACATCCAGAGTGCATCAAACATGATTTAGAGCTTGTTTATGGAAAAGTGCTTATTTCTGCATTTCAATGTTGCAACTTGCTGAAAACTGTCCACGGTGTTCATTTCATCTCAACTAGACACAGCACAGCAAAATTGGACATCCAGAGTGCATCAAACATGATTTAGAGCTTGTTTATGGAAAAGTGCTTATTTCTGCATTTCAATGTTGCAACTTGCTGAAAACTGTCCACGGTGTTCATTTCATCTCAACTAGACACAGCACAGCAAAAATTGGACATCCAGAGTGCATCAAACATGATTTAGAGCTTGTTTATGGAAAAGTGCTTATTTCTGCATTTCAATGTTGCAACTTGCTGAAAACTGTCCACGGTGTTCATTTCATCTCAACTAGACACAGCACAGCAAAAATTGGACATCCAGAGTGCATCAAACATGATTTAGAGCTTGTTTATGGAAAAGTGCTTATTTCTGCATTTCAATGTTGCAACTTGCTGAAAACTGTCCACGGTGTTCATTCATCTCAACTAGACACAGCACAGCAAAAATTGGACATCCAGAGTGCATCAAACATGATTTAGAGCTTGTTTATGGAAAAGTGCTTATTTCTGCATTTCAATGTTGCAACTTGCTGAAAACAGTCCACAGTGTTTCATAACATCTCAAATAAACATAACAAAAACATTTTTCATCCAGAGTGCTTCAAACATGATTTAGAGCTTGTTTATGGAAAAGTGCTTATTTCTGCATTTCAATGTTGCAACTTGCTGAAAACTGTCCACGGTGTTCATTTACATCTCAACTAGACACAGCACAGCAAAAATTGGACATCCAGAGTGC
Source organism: Oncorhynchus kisutch (assembly GCF_002021735.2). Taxonomy (NCBI): domain Eukaryota; kingdom Metazoa; phylum Chordata; class Actinopteri; order Salmoniformes; family Salmonidae; genus Oncorhynchus; species Oncorhynchus kisutch. Next base: position 6,734 of record NW_022262091.1, on the reverse strand, counting down.
ATCAAACATGATTTAGAGCTTGTTTATGGAAAAGTGCTTATTTCTGCATTTCAATGTTGCAACTTGCTGAAAACAGTCCACAGTGTTTTCATAACATCTCGAATAAACATAACAAAAATTTTTCACATCCAGAGTGCTTCAAACATGATTTAGAGCTTGTTTATGGAAAAGTGCTTATTTCTGCATTTCAATGTTGCAACTTGCTGAAAACTGTCCACGGTGTTCATTTCATCTCAACTAGACACAGCACAGCAAAAATTGGACATCCAGAGTGCATCAAACATGATTTAGAGCTTGTTTATGGAAAAGTGCTTATTTCTGCATTTCAATGTTGCAACTTGCTGAAAACAGTCCACAGTGTTCATAACATCTCGAACTAAACATACACAAAAATTTTCATCCAGAGTGCATCAAACATGATTTAGAGCTTGTTTATGGAAAAGTGCTTATTTCTGCATTTCAATGTTGCAACTTGCTGAAAACTGTCCACGGTGTTCATTTAATCTCAACTAGACACAGCACAGCAAAAATTGGACATCCAGAGTGCATCAAACATGATTTAGAGCTTGTTTATGGAAAAGTGCTTATTTCTGCATTTCAATGTTGCAACTTGCTGAAAACTGTCCACGGTGTTCATTTAATCTCAACTAGACACAGCACAGCAAAAATTGGACATCCAGAGTGCTTCAAACATGATTTAGAGCTTGTTTATGGAAAAGTGCTTATTTCTGCATTTCAATGTTGCAACTTGCTGAAAACTGTCCACGGTGTTCATTTAATCTCAACTAGACACAGCACAGCAAAAATTGGACATCCAGAGTGCATCAAACATGATTTAGAGCTTGTTTATGGAAAAGTGCTTATTTCTGCATTTCAATGTTGCAACTTGCTGAAAACAGTCCACGGTGTTCATTTAATCTCAACTAGACACAGCACAGCAAAAATTTTTCATCCAGAGTGCTTCAAACATGATTTAGAGCTTGTTTATGGAAAAGTGCTTATTTCTGCATTTCAATGTTGCAACTTGCTGAAAACTGTCCACGGTGTTCATTTCATCTCAACTAGACACAGCAGCAAAATTGGACATCCAGAGTGCATCAAACATGATTTAGAGCTTGTTTATGGAAAAGTGCTTATTTCTGCATTTCAATGTTGCAACTTGCTGAAAACAGTCCACAGTGTTTTCATAACATCTCAATAACATAGCAAAAACATTTTTACATCCAGAGTGCATCAAACATGATTTAGAGCTTGTTTATGGAAAAGTGCTTATTTCTGCATTTCAATGTTGCAACTTGCTGAAAACTGTCCACGGTGTTCATTTCATCTCAACTAGACACAGCACAGCAAAAATTGGACATCCAGAGTGCATCAAACATGATTTAGAGCTTGTTTATGGAAAAGTGCTTATTTCTGCATTTCAATGTTGCAACTTGCTGAAAACAGTCCACAGTGTTTTCATAACATCTCGAATAAACATAACAAAACATTTTCATCCAGAGTGCTTCAAACATGATTTAGAGCTTGTTTATGGAAAAGTGCTTATTTCTGCATTTCAATGTTGCAACTTGCTGAAAACTGTCCACGGTGTTCATTTCATCTCAACTAGACACAGCACAGCAAAAATTGGACATCCAGAGTGCATCAAACATGATTTAGAGCTTGTTTATGGAAAAGTGCTTATTTCTGCATTTCAATGTTGCAACTTGCTGAAAACTGTCCACGGTGTTCATTTCATCTCAACTAGACACAGCACAGCAAAATTGGACATCCAGAGTGCATCAAACATGATTTAGAGCTTGTTTATGGAAAAGTGCTTATTTCTGCATTTCAATGTTGCAACTTGCTGAAAACATCCACAGTGTTTTCATAAATCTCGAATAAACATAACAAAAATTGGACATCCAGAGTGCTTCAAACATGATTTAGAGCTTGTTTATGGAAAAGTGCTTATTTCTGCATTTCAATGTTGCAACTTGCTGAAAACTGTCCACGGTGTTCATTTCATCTCAACTAACACAGCACAGCAAAATTGGACATCCAGAGTGCATCAAACATGATTTAGAGCTTGTTTATGGAAAAGTGCTTATTTCTGCATTTCAATGTTGCAACTTGCTGAAAACTGTCCACGGTGTTCATTTCATCTCAACTAGACACAGCACAGCAAAATTGGACATCCAGAGTGCTTCAAACATGATTTAGAGCTTGTTTATGGAAAAGTGCTTATTTCTGCATTTCAATGTTGCAACTTGCTGAAAACTGTCCACGGTTTCATTTCATCTCAACTAGACACAGCACAGCAAAAATTGGACATCCAGAGTGCATCAAACATGATTTAGAGCTTGTTTATGGAAAAGTGCTTATTTCTGCATTTCAATGTTGCAACTTGCTGAAAACTGTCCACAGTGTTTTCATAACATCTCGAATAAACAAACACAAACATTTTTCATCCAGAGTGCTTCAAACATGATTTAGAGCTTGTTTATGGAAAAGTGCTTATTTCTGCATTTCAATGTTGCAACTTGCTGAAAACTGTCCACGGTGTTCATTTCATCTCAACTAGACACAGCACAGCAAAAATTGGACATCCAGAGTGCATCAAACATGATTTAGAGCTTGTTTATGGAAAAGTGCTTATTTCTGCATTTCAATGTTGCAACTTGCTGAAAACAGTCCACAGTGTTTTCATACATCTCGAATAAACATAACAAAAACATTTTTCATCCAGAGTGCATCAAACATGATTTAGAGCTTGTTTATGGAAAAGTGCTTATTTCTGCATTTCAATGTTGCAACTTGCTGAAAACTGTCCACGGTGTTCATTTCATCTCAATAGACACAGCACAGCAAAATTGGACATCCAGAGTGCATCAAACATGATTTAGAGCTTGTTTATGGAAAAGTGCTTATTTCTGCATTTCAATGTTGCAACTTGCTGAAAACTGTCCACGGTGTTCATTTAATCTCAACTAGACACAGCACAGCAAAAATTGGACATCCAGAGTGCATCAAACATGATTTAGAGCTTGTTTATGGAAAAGTGCTTATTTCTGCATTTCAATGTTGCAACTTGCTGAAAACTGTCCACAGTGTTCATAACATCTCAACTAAACACAACAAAAACATTTCATCCAGAGTGCTTCAAACATGATTTAGAGCTTGTTTATGGAAAAGTGCTTATTTCTGCATTTCAATGTTGCAACTTGCTGAAAACTGTCCACGTGTTCATTTAATCTCAACTAGACACAGCACAGCAAAATTGGACATCCAGAGTGCATCAAACATGATTTAGAGCTTGTTTATGGAAAAGTGCTTATTTCTGCATTTCAATGTTGCAACTTGCTGAAAACTGTCACAGTGTTTTCATAACATCTCAAATAAACACAACAAAAAATTTTTCATCCAGAGTGCATCAAACATGATTTAGAGCTTGTTTATGGAAAAGTGCTTATTTCTGCATTTCAATGTTGCAACTTGCTGAAAACTGTCCACGGTGTTCATTTCATCTCAATAGACACAGCACAGCAAAAATTGGACATCCAGAGTGCTTCAAACATGATTTAGAGCTTGTTTATGGAAAAGTGCTTATTTCTGCATTTCAATGTTGCAACTTGCTGAAAACTGTCCACGGTGTTCATTTCAATCTCAACTAGACACAGCACAGCAAAAATTGGACATCCAGAGTGCATCAAACATGATTTAGAGCTTGTTTATGGAAAAGTGCTTATTTCTGCATTTCAATGTTGCAACTTGCTGAAAACAGTCCACAGTGTTTCATAAATCTCGAATAAACATAACAAAAACATTTTTCATCCAGAGTGCTTCAAACATGATTTAGAGCTTGTTTATGGAAAAGTGCTTATTTCTGCATTTCAATGTTGCAACTTGCTGAAAACTGTCCACGGTGTTCATTTAATCTCAACTAGACACAGCACAGCAAAAATTGGACATCCAGAGTGCTTCAAACATGATTTAGAGCTTGTTTATGGAAAAGTGCTTATTTCTGCATTTCAATGTTGCAACTTGCTGAAAACTGTCCACGGTGTTCATTTAATCTCAACTAGACACAGCACAGCAAAATTTGGACATCCAGAGTGCTTCAAACATGATTTAGAGCTTGTTTATGGAAAAGTGCTTATTTCTGCATTTCAATGTTGCAACTTGCTGAAAACTGTCACAGTGTTTTCATAACATCTCGAATAACATACAAAAATTTTCATCCAGAGTGCTTCAAACATGATTTAGAGCTTGTTTATGGAAAGTGCTGCTTATTTCTGCATTTCAATGTTGCAACTTGCTGAAAACTGTCCACGGTGTTCATTTATCTCAACTAGACACAGCACAGCAAAAATTGGACATCCAGAGTGCTTCAAACATGATTTAGAGCTTGTTTATGGAAAAGTGCTTATTTCTGCATTTCAATGTTGCAACTTGCTGAAAACTGTCCACGGTGTTCATTAATCTCAACTAGACAACACACAGCAAAATTGGACATCCAGAGTGCTTCAAACATGATTTAGAGCTTGTTTATGGAAAAGTGCTTATTTCTGCATTTCAATGTTGCAACTTGCTGAAAACTGTCCACGGTGTTCATTTCATCTCAACTAGACACAGCACAGCAAAATTGGACATCCAGAGTGCATCAAACATGATTTAGAGCTTGTTTATGGAAAAGTGCTTATTTCTGCATTTCAATGTTGCAACTTGCTGAAAACAGTCACGTGTTTTCATAACATCTCGAATAACATAACAAAAACATTTTTCATCCAGAGTGCTTCAAACATGATTTAGAGCTTGTTTATGGAAAAGTGCTTATTTCTGCATTTCAATGTTGCAACTTGCTGAAAACTGTCCACGGTGTTCATTTAATCTCAACTAGACACAGCACAGCAAAAATTGGACATCCAGAGTGCATCAAACATGATTTAGAGCTTGTTTATGGAAAAGTGCTTATTTCTGCATTTCAATGTTGCAACTTGCTGAAAACTGTCCACGGTGTTCATTTATCTCAACTAGACACAGCACAGCAAAAATTGGACATCCAGAGTGCATCAAACATGATTTAGAGCTTGTTTATGGAAAAGCTTTATTTCTGCATTTCAATGTTGCAACTTGCTGAAAACAGTCACAGTGTTTTCATAACATCTCAATAAACATAACAAAAACATTTTTCATCCAGAGTGCTTCAAACATGATTTAGAGCTTGTTTATGGAAAAGTGCTTATTTCTGCATTTCAATGTTGCAACTTGCTGAAAACTGTCCACGGTGTTCATTTAATCTCAACTAGACACAGCACAGCAAAAATTGGACATCCAGAGTGCTTCAAACATGATTTAGAGCTTGTTTATGGAAAAGTGCTTATTTCTGCATTTCAATGTTGCAACTTGCTGAAAACAGTCCCAGTGTTTTCATAACATCTCGAATAAACATAACAAAAACATTTTTCATCCAGAGTGCTTCAAACATGATTTAGAGCTTGTTTATGGAAAAGTGCTTATTTCTGCATTTCAATGTTGCAACTTGCTGAAAACTGTCCACGGTGTTCATTTAATCTCAACTAGACACAGCACAGCAAAAATTGGACATCCAGAGTGCATCAAACATGATTTAGAGCTTGTTTATGGAAAAGTGCTTATTTCTGCATTTCAATGTTGCAACTTGCTGAAACAGTCAACAGTGTTTTTCATAACATCTCGATAAACATAACAAAAAATTTTTCATCCAGAGTGCTTCAAACATGATTTAGAGCTTGTTTATGGAAAAGTGCTTATTTCTGCATTTCAATGTTGCAACTTGCTGAAAACTGTCCACGGTGTTCATTTAATCTCAACTAGACACAGCACAGCAAAAATTGAACATCCAGAGTGCATCAAACATGATTTAGAGCTTGTTTATGGAAAAGTGCTTATTTCTGCATTTCAATGTTGCAACTTGCTGAAAACTGTCCACGGTGTTCATTTAATCTCAACTATACACAGCACAGCAAAATTGGACATCCAGAGTGCTTCAAACATGATTTAGAGCTTGTTTATGGAAAAGTGCTTTTTTCTGCATTTCAATGTTGCAACTTGCTGAAAACTGTCCACGGTGTTCATTTATCTCAACTAGACACAGCACAGCAAAATTGGACATCCAGAGTGCATCAAACATGATTTAGAGCTTGTTTATGGAAAAGTGCTTATTTCTGCATTTCAATGTTACAACTTGCTGAAAACTGTCCACGGTGTTCATTTAATCTCAACTAGACACAGCACAGCAAAAATTGGACATCCAGAGTGCTTCAAACATGATTTAGAGCTTGTTTATGGAAAAGTGCTTATTTCTGCATTTCAATGTTGCAACTTGCTGAAAACTGTCCACGGTGTTCATTTCATCTCAACTAGACACAGCACAGCAAAAATTGGACATCCAGTGCATCAAACATGATTTAGAGCTTGTTTATGGAAAAGTGCTTATTTCTGCATTTCAATGTTGCAACTTGCTGAAAACAGTCCACGGTGTTTTCATAACATCTCGAATAAACATAACAAAAACATTTTTCATCCAGAGTGCTTCAAACATGATTTAGAGCTTGTTTATGGAAAGTGCTTATTTCTGCATTTCAATGTTGCAACTTGCTGAAAACTGTCCACGGTGTTCATTTAATCTCAACTAGACACAGCACAGCAAAAATTGGACATCCAGAGTGCTTCAACATGATTTAGAGCTTGTTTATGGAAAAGTGCTTATTTCT
>NW_022262090.1:0-54073 GCF_002021735.2 Oncorhynchus kisutch | reverse complement strand
AGACACAGCACAGCAAAAATTGGATATCCAGAGTGCATCAAACATGATTTAGAGCTTGTTTATGGAAAAGTGCTTATTTCTGCATTTCAATGTTTAACTTGCTGAAAACAGTCTACAGTGTTTTTCATCTCATCTCGAATAAACATAACAAAACATTTTTTATCCAGAGTGCTCAAACATGATTTAGAGCTTGTTTATGGAAAAGTGCTTATTTCTGCATTTCAATGTTGCAACTTGCTGAAAACTGTCCACGGTGTTCATTCACATCTCAACCTAGACAGCACAGCAAAAATGGACATCCAGAGTGCATCAAACATGATTTAGAGCTTGTTTATGGAAAGTGCTTATTTCTGCATTTCAATGTTGCAACTTGCTGAAAACTGTCCACGTGTTCATTTCATCTCAACTAGACACAGCACAGCAAAATTGGACATCCAGAGTGCATCAAACATGATTTAGAGCTTGTTTATGGAAAAGTGCTTATTTCTGCATTTCAATGTTGCAACTTGCTGAAAACTGTCCACGGCGTTCATATTCATCTCAACTAGACACAGCACAGCAAAAATTGGACATCCAGAGTGCATCAAACATGATTAGAGCTTGTTTATGGAAACAGTGCTTATTTCTGCATTTCAATGTTTGCAACTTGCTGAAAACTGATCCACAGGCGTTCATTTCATCTCAACCTAGACAACAGCACAAGCAAAAATTGGATCATCCAGAGTGCATCAAACATGATTTAGAGCTTGTTTATGGAAAAGTGCTTATTTCTTCTGCATTTCAATGTTGTAACTTGCTGAAACCAGTCTCACAGTGTTTTCATAACATCTCGAATAAACATAACAAAAACATTTTTTATCCAGAGTGCTTCAAACATGATTAGAGCTTGTTTATGGAAAAGTGCTTATTTCTGCATTTCAATGTTGCAACTTGCTGAAAACTGTCCACGGCGTTCATTTCATCTCAACTAGACACAGCACAGCAAAAATTGGATATCCAAGAGTGCATCAAACATGATTTAGAGCTTGTTTATGGAAAAGTGCTTATGTTCTGCATTTCAATGTTTGTAACTTGCTGAAAACTAGGTCCACGGTGTTCATTTACACTCAACTAGACAAGCACAGAAAAAATTGGATATCCAGAGTGATCAAACATGATTTAGAGCTTGTTTATGGAAAAGTGCTTATTTCTGCATTTCAATGTTGTAACTTGCTGAAACAGTCTACAGTGTTTTCATACATCTCGAATAAACATAACAAAAACATTTTTTTATCCAGAGTGCTTCAAACATGATTTAGAGCTTGTTTATGGAAAAGTGCTTATTCTGCATTTCAATGTTGCAACTTGCCTGAAACTGTCCACGGCGTCATTTCATCTCAACCTAGACACAGCACAGCAAAAAATTGGATATCCAGAAGTGCATCAACATGATTTAGAGCTTGTTTATGGAAAGTGCTTATTTTCTGCATTTCAATGTTGCAACTTGCTGAAAACCTGTCCACGGCGTTCATTTCATCTCAACCTAAGACAACACAGCAAACATTGGATATCCAGTGCATCAAACATGATTTAGAGCTTGTTTATGGAAAGTGCTTATTTCCTGCATTTCAATGTTGGCAACTTGACTGAAAACTGTCCACGGCCGTTCATTCACATCTCAACCTAGAACATAGCAAAGCAAAAATTGGATATCCAGAGTGCTTCAACATGATTTAGAGCTTGTTTATGGAAAAGTGCTTATTTCTGCATTTCAATGTTGCAACTTGCTGAAAACTGTCCCACGGCGTTCATTTCATCTCAACCTAGACACAGCACAGCAAAATTGGAATATCCGAGTGCATCAAACATGATTTAGAGCTTGTTTATGGAAAAGTGCTTATTTCTGCATTTCAATGTTGTAACTTGCTGAAAACAGTCTACAGTGTTTTCATAACATCTCGAATAAACATAACAAAAACATTTTTTTTATCCAGAGTGCTTCAAACATGATTAGAGCTTGTTTATGGAAAAGTGCTTATTTCTGCATTTCAAGTTGCAACTTGCTGAAAACTGTCCAGCGTTCATTTCATCTCATCTCGAGAAACATAACAAAAACATTTTTTATCCAGAGTGCTTCAAACATGATTTAGAGCTTGTTATGGAAAAGTGCTTATTTCTGCATTTCAATGTTGCAACTTGCTGAAAACTGTCCACGGCGTTCATTTCATCTCAACTAGACACAGCACAGCAAAAATTGGACATCCAGAGTGCATCAAACATGATTTAGAGCTTGTTTATGGAAAGTGCTTATTTCTGCATTTCAATGTTGTAACTTGCTGAAAACAGTCTACAGTGTTTTCAATCTCGAATAAACATAACAAAAACTTTTTTTATCCAGAGTGCTTCAAACATGATTTAGAGCTTGTTTATGGAAAAGTGCTTATTTCTGCATTTCAATGTTGCAACTTGCTGAAAACTGTCCACGGCGTTCATTCATCTCAACCTAACACAGCACAGCAAAATTGGATATCCAGAGTGCATCAAACATGATTTAGAGCTTGTTTATGGAAAAGTGCTTATTTCTGCATTTCAATGTTGCAACTTGCTGAAAACTGTCCACGGTGTTCATTTCATCTCACCTAGACACAGCACAGCAAAAATTGACATCCAGAGTGCATCAAACATGATTTAGAGCTTGTTTATGGAAAATGCTTATTTCTTTCTGCATTTCATGTTGCAACTTGCTGAAAACAGTCTACAGTGTTTTCATAACATCTCGAATAAACATAACAAAACATTTTTTATCCAGAGTGCTTCAAACATGATTTAGAGCTGTTTATGGAAAAGTGCTTATTTCTGCATTTCAATGTTGCAACTTGCTGAAAACTGTCTACGGTGTTCATTTCATCTCAACTAGACACAGCACAGCAAAAATTGGACATCCAGAGTGCATCAAACATGATTTAGAGCTTGTTTATGGAAAAGTGCTTATTTCTGCATTTCAATCATGTTGCAACTTGCTGAAAACTGTCCACGGTGTTCATTTCATCTCAACTAGACACAGCACAGCAAAATTGACATCCAGAGTGCATCAAACATGATTTAGAGCTTGTTTATGGAAAAGTGCTTATTTCTGCATTTCAATGTTGCAACTTGCTGAAAACTGTCCACGGTGTTCATTTCATCTCAACTAGACCAGCACAGCAAAATTTGGACATCCAGAGTGCATCAAACATGATTTAGAGCTTGTTTATGGAAAAGTGCTTATTCTGCATTTCAATGTTGCAACTTGCTGAAAACTGTCCACGTGTTCATTTCACATCTCAAATAAACACAGCACACAAAAATTGGATCCAGAGTGCATCAAACATGATTTAGAGCTTGTTTATGGAAAAGTGCTTATTTCTGCATTTCAATGTTGCAACTTGCTGAAAACTGTCCACGGTGTTCATTTCATCTCAACCTAGACACAGCACAGCAAAAATTGGACATCCAGAGTGCATCAAACATGATTTAGAGCTTGTTTATGGAAAAGTGCTTATTTCTGCATTTCAATGTTGCAACTTGCTGAAAACTGTCCACGGTGTTCATTTCATCTCAACCTAGACACAGCACAGCAAAAATGGATATCCAGAGTGCATCAAACATGATTTAGAGCTTGTTTATGGAAAAGTGCTTATTTCTGCATTTCAATGGTTGTAACTTGCTGAAAACAGTCTACAGTGTTTCATAACATCTCGAATAACACTAACAAAACATTTTTTTTTCCAGAGTGCTTCAAACATGATTTAGAGCTTGTTTATGGAAAGTGCTTATTTCTGCATTTCAATGTTGCAACTTGCTGAAAACTGTCCAGCGGCGTTCATTCATCTCAACTAGACACAGCACAGCAAAAATTGGATATCCAGAGTGCATGCAAACATGATTTGAGCTTGTTTATGGGAAAGTGCTTATTTCTGCATTTCAAATGTTGCAACTTGCTGAAACGTCCACCGGCGTTCATTCATCTCAACTAGACACAGCAACAGAAAAATTGGGATAATCCAGAGTGATTCAAACATGATTTAGAGCTTGTTTATGGAAAAGTGCTTATTTCTGCATTTCAATGTTGCAACTTGCTGAAAACAGTCACAGTGTTTTCATTCACATCTCGAATAAACAGCAAAAATTTTTTTATCCAGAGTGCTTCAAACATGATTTAGAGCTTGTTTATGGAAAAGTGCTTATTTCTGCATTTCAATGTTGCAACTTGCTGAAAACTGTCCACGGTGTTCATTTCATCTCACCTAACACAGCACAGCAAATTGGACATCCAGAGTGCATCAAACATGATTTAGAGCTTGTTTATGGAAAAGTGCTTATTTCTGCATTTCAATGTTGCAACTTGCTGAAAACTGTCCACGGTGTTCATTTCATCTCAACCTAGACACAGCACAGCAAAATTGGAATCCAGAGTGCATCAAACATGATTTAGAGCTTGTTTATGGAAAGTGCTTATTTCTGCATTTCAATGTTGCAACTTGCTGAAAACTGTCCACGGTGTTCATTTCATCTCAACTAGACACCACAGCAAAAACTTGGATATCCAGAGTGCAATCAAAACATGATTTAGAGCTTGTTTATGGGAAAGTGCTTATTTCTGCATTTCAAAATGTTGCAACATTGCTGAAAACTGTCCAAGGCGTTCATTTCCATTCCTCAGACCTATAGCACAGCAACAGGCAAAATTGGACCATCCAGAGTGATCAAACATGATTTAGAGCTTGTTTATATGGAAAAAGTGCTTTATTTCTGCATTTCAATGTTGGTAACTTGCTGAAAACAGGTCTACTAGTGTTTTCATAACATCTCGAATAAACCATAACAAAAACATTTTTTTATCAGAGTGCTTCAAACATGATTTAGAGCTTGTTCTATGGAAAAGTGCTTATTTCTGCATTTCAGTGTTGTAAACTTGCCTGAAAACTGTCCACGGGCGTTCATTTCAATCTCGGACCACTAGACACCAGCACAGCAAAAATTGGATATTCCAGAGTGGCATCAAACATGAATTTAAAGCTTTTTATGGAAGAGTAGCTTATTTTCTGCATTTCCAATGTTGCACTTGCTGAAAACACGTGTCCACGGCGTTCATTTCATCTCAACCTAGACACAGCACAGCAAAAATTGGATATCCAGAGTGCATCAAACATGATTTAGAGCTTGTTTATGGAAAAGTGCTTATTTCTGCATTTCAATGTTGTAACTTGCTGAAAACTGTCCACGCGTTCATTTCATCTCAATAGACACAGCACAGCAAAAATTGGATATCCAGAGTGCATCAAACATGATTTAGAGCTTGTTTATGGAAAAGTGCTTATTTCTGCATTTCAATGTTGCAACTTGCTGAAAACTGTCCACACGTTCATTTCATCTCAACCTAGACACAGCACAGCAAAAATTGGATATCCAGAGTGCATCAAACATGATTTAGAGCTTGTTTATGGAAAAGTGCTTATTTCTGCATTTCAATGTTGCAACTTGCTGAAAACTGTCCACACGTTCATTTCATCTCAACTAGACACAGCACAGCAAAATTGGATATCCAGAGTGCTCAAACATGATTTAGAGCTTGTTTATGGAAAAGTGCTTATTTCTGCATTTCAATGTTGCAACTTGCTGAAAACTGTCCACGGCGTTCATTTCATCTCAACCTAGACACAGCACAGCAAAAATTGGACATCCAGAGTGCATCAAACATGATTTAGAGCTTGTTTATGGAAAAGTGCTTATTTCTGCATTTCAATGTTGCAACTTGCTGAAAACAGTCCACAGTGTTTTTCATACCATTCAATAAACATAACAAAACATTTTTTATCCAGAGTGCATCAAACATGATTTAGAGCTTGTTTATGGAAAAGTGCTTATTTCTGCATTTCAATGTTGCAACTTGCTGAAAACTGTCCACGGCGTTCATTTCATCTCAACCTAGACACAGCACAGCAAAAATTGGATATCCAGAGTGCATCAAACATGATTTAGAGCTTGTTTATGGAAAAGTGCTTATTTCTGCATTTCAATGTTGTAACTTGCTGAAAACAGTCTACAGTGTTTTCATAACATCTCGAATAAACATAACAAAAAATTTTTTATCCAGAGTGCTTCAAACATGATTTAGAGCTTGTTTATGGAAAAGTGCTTATTTCTGCATTTCAATGTTGCAACTTGCTGAAAACTGTCCACGGCGTTCATTTCATCTCAACTAGACACAGCACAGCAAAAATTTGATATCCAGAGTGCATCAAACATGATTTAGAGCTTGTTTATGGAAAAGTGCTTATTTCTGCATTTCAATGTTGCAACTTGCTGAAAACTGTCCACGGCGTTCATTTCATCTCAACTAGACACAGCACAGCAAAATTGGATATCCAGAGTGCATCAAACATGATTTAGAGCTTGTTTATGGAAAAGTGCTTATTTCTGCATTTCAATGTTGCAACTTGCTGAAAACAGTCCACGTGTTTCATACATCTCGAATAAACATCAAAAAATTTTTTTATCCAGAGTGCATCAAACATGATTTAGAGCTTGTTTATGGAAAAGTGCTTATTTCTGCATTTCAATGTTGCAACTTGCTGAAAACTGTCCACGGCGTTCATTTCATCTCAACCTAGACACAGCACAGCAAAAATTGGATATCCAGAGTGCATCAAACATGATTTAGAGCTTGTTTATGGAAAAGTGCTTATTTCTGCATTTCAATGTTGCAACTTGCTGAAAACTGTCCAGGTGTTCATTTCATCTCAATAGACACAGCACAGCAAAAATTTTATATCCAGAGTGCATCAAACATGATTTAGAGCTTGTTTATGGAAAAGTGCTTATTTCTGCATTTCAATGTTGCAACTTGCTGAAAACTGTCCACGGCGTTCATTTCATCTCAACTAGACACAGCACAGCAAAAATTGGATATCCAGAGTGCATCAAACATGATTTAGAGCTTGTTTATGGAAAAGTGCTTATTTCTGCATTTCAAGTTGCAACTTGCTGAAACTGTCCACCCGTTCATTTCATCTCAACCTAGACACAGCACAGCAAAATTGGATATCCAGAGTGCATCAAACATGATTTAGAGCTTGTTTATGGAAAAGTGCTTATTTCTGCATTTCAATGTTGCAACTTGCTGAAAACTGTCCACGCGTTCATTTCATCTCAACCTAGACACAGCACAGCAAAAATTGGATATCCAGAGTGCATCAAACATGATTTAGAGCTTGTTTATGGAAAAGTGCTTATTTCTGCATTTCAATGTTGCAACTTGCTGAAAACTGTCCACGGTGTTCATTCATCTCAACCTAGACACAGCACAGCAAAATTGGATATCCAGAGTGCATCAAACATGATTTAGAGCTTGTTTATGGAAAAGTGCTTATTTCTGCATTTCAATGTTGTAACTTGCTGAAAACAGTCTACAGTGTTTTCATAACATCTCGAATAAACATAACAAAAACATTTTTTATCCAGAGTGCTTCAAACATGATTTAGAGCTTGTTTATGGAAAAGTGCTTATTTCTGCATTTCAATGTTGCAACTTGCTGAAAACTGTCCACGGCGTTCATTTCATCTCAACCTAGACACAGCACAGCAAAAAATTGGATATCCAGAGTGCATCAAACATGATTTAGAGCTTGTTTATGGAAAAGTGCTTATTTCTGCATTTCAATGTTGCAACTTGCTGAAAACTGTCTACACGTGTTTTCATTTCATCTCGAATAACATAACAAAAAATTTTTTATCCAGAGTGCTTCAAACATGATTTAGAGCTTGTTTATGGAAAAGTGCTTATTTCTGCATTTCAATGTTGTAACTTGCTGAAAACTGTCCACGGTGTTCATAACATCTCGAATAAACAGCACAAAAACATTTTTTTATCCAGAGTGCTTCAAACATGATTTAGAGCTTGTTTATGGAAAGTGCTTATTTCTGCATTTCAATGTTGCAACTTGCTGAAAACTGTCCACGTTGTTCATTTCATCTCAACCTAGACACAGCACAGCAAAAATTGGACATCCAGAGTGCATCAAACATGATTTAGAGCTTGTTTATGGAAAAGTGCTTATTTCTGCATTTCAATGTTGCAACTTGCTGAAAACTGTCCACGGCGTTCATTTCATCTCAACCTAGACACAGCACAGCAAAAATTGGATTTCCAGAGTGCATCAAACATGATTTAGAGCTTGTTTATGGAAAAGTGCTTATTTCTGCATTTCAATGTTGCAACTTGCTGAAAACTGTCCACAGCGTTCATTTCATCTCAACCTAGACACAGCACAGCAAAAATTGGATATCCAGAGTGCATCAAACATGATTTAGAGCTTGTTTATGGAAAAGTGCTTATTTCTGCATTTCAATGTTGCAACTTGCTGAAAACTGGCCACGGCGTTCATTTCATCTCAACCTAGACACAGCACAGCAAAAATTGGATATCCAGAGTGCATCAAACATGATTTAGAGCTTGTTTATGGAAAAGTGCTTATTTCTGCATTTCAATGTTGTAACTTGCTGAAAACAGTCTACAGTGTTTTCATAACATCTCGAATAAACATAACAAAAACATTTTTTTATCCAGAGTGCTTCAAACATGATTTAGAGCTTGTTTATGGAAAAGTGCTTATTTCTGCATTTCAATGTTGCAACTTGCTGAAAACTGTCCACGGCGTTCATTTCATCTCAACCTAGACACAGCACAGCAAAATTGGATATCCAGAGTGCATCAAACATGATTTAGAGCTTGTTTATGGAAAAGTGCTTATTTCTGCATTTCAATGTTGCAACTTGCTGAAAACTGTCCACGGCGTTCATTTCATCTCAACCTAGACACAGCACAGCAAAAATTGGATATCCAGAGTGCATCAAACATGATTTAGAGCTTGTTTATGGAAAAGTGCTTATTTCTGCATTTCAATGTTGTAACTTGCTGAAAACAGTCTACAGTGTTTTCATAACATCTCGAATAAACATAACAAAAACATTTTTTTATCCAGAGTGCTTCAAACATGATTTAGAGCTTGTTTATGGAAAAGTGCTTATTTCTGCATTTCAATGTTGCAACTTGCTGAAAACTGTCCACGGCGTTCATTTCATCTCAACCTAGACACAGCACAGCAAAAATTGGATATCCAGAGTGCATCAAACATGATTTAGAGCTTGTTTATGGAAAAGTGCTTATTTCTGCATTTCAATGTTGCAACTTGCTGAAAACTGTCCACGGCGTTCATTTCATCTCAACCTAGACACAGCACAGCAAAAATTGGATATCCAGAGTGCATCAAACATGATTTAGAGCTTGTTTATGGAAAAGTGCTTATTTCTGCATTTCAATGTTGCAACTTGCTGAAAACTGTCCACGGTGTTCATTTCATCTCAACCTAGACACAGCACAGCAAAATTGGATATCCAGAGTGCATCAAACATGATTTAGAGCTTGTTTATGGAAAAGTGCTTATTTCTGCATTTCAATGTTGCAACTTGCTGAAAACTGTCCACGGTGTTCATTTCATCTCAACCTAGACACAGCACAGCAAAATTGGATATCCAGAGTGCATCAAACATGATTTAGAGCTTGTTTATGGAAAAGTGCTTATTTCTGCATTTCAATGTTGCAACTTGCTGAAAACTGTCCACGGCGTTCATTTCATCTCAACCTAGACACAGCACAGCAAAAATTGGATATCCAGAGTGCATCAAACATGATTTAGAGCTTGTTTATGGAAAAGTGCTTATTTCTGCATTTCAATGTTGTAACTTGCTGAAAACAGTCTACAGTGTTTTCATAACATCTCGAATAAACATAACAAAACATTTTTTATCCAGAGTGCTTCAAACATGATTTAGAGCTTGTTTATGGAAAAGTGCTTATTTCTGCATTTCAATGTTGCAACTTGCTGAAAACTGTCCACGGCGTTCATTTCATCTCAACCTAGACACAGCACAGCAAAAATTGGATATCCAGAGTGCATCAAACATGATTTAGAGCTTGTTTATGGAAAAGTGCTTATTTCTGCATTTCAATGTTGCAACTTGCTGAAAACTGTCCACGGCGTTCATTTCATCTCAACCTAGACACAGCACAGCAAAAATTGGATATCCAGAGTGCATCAAACATGATTTAGAGCTTGTTTATGGAAAAGTGCTTATTTCTGCATTTCAATGTTGCAACTTGCTGAAAACTGTCCACGGCGTTCATTTCATCTCAACCTAGACACAGCACAGCAAAAATTGGATATCCAGAGTGCATCAAACATGATTTAGAGCTTGTTTATGGAAAAGTGCTTATTTCTGCATTTCAATGTTGCAACTTGCTGAAAACTGTCCACGGCGTTCATTTCATCTCAACCTAGACACAGCACAGCAAAATTGGATATCCAGAGTGCATCAAACATGATTTAGAGCTTGTTTATGGAAAAGTGCTTATTTCTGCATTTCAATGTTGTAACTTGCTGAAAACAGTCTACAGTGTTTTCATAACATCTCGAATAAACATAACACAAACATTTTTTTATCCAGAGTGCATCAAACATGATTTAGAGCTTGTTTATGGAAAAGTGCTTATTTCTGCATTTCAATGTTGCAACTTGCTGAAAACTGTCCACGGCGTTCATTTCATCTCAACCTAGACACAGCACAGCAAAAATTGGATATCCAGAGTGCATCAAACATGATTTAGAGCTTGTTTATGGAAAAGTGCTTATTTCTGCATTTCAATGTTGTAACTTGCTGAAAACAGTCTACAGTGTTTTCATAACATCTCGAATAAACATAACAAAAATTTTTTATCCAGAGTGCTTCAAACATGATTTAGAGCTTGTTTATGGAAAAGTGCTTATTTCTGCATTTCAATGTTGCAACTTGCTGAAAACTGTCCACGGCGTTCATTTCATCTCAACCTAGACACAGCACAGCAAAATTGGATATCCAGAGTGCATCAAACATGATTTAGAGCTTGTTTATGGAAAAGTGCTTATTTCTGCATTTCAATGTTGCAACTTGCTGAAAACTGTCCACGGCGTTCATTTCATCTCAACCTAGACACAGCACAGCAAAAATTGGATATCCAGAGTGCATCAAACATGATTTAGAGCTTGTTTATGGAAAAGTGCTTATTTCTGCATTTCAATGTTGTAACTTGCTGAAAACAGTCTACAGTGTTTTTCATAACATCTCGAATAAACATAACAAACATTTTTTATCCAGAGTGCTTCAAACATGATTTAGAGCTTGTTTATGGAAAAGTGCTTATTTCTGCATTTCAATGTTGCAACTTGCTGAAAACTGTCCACGGCGTTCATTTCATCTCAACCTAGACACAGCACAGCAAAAATTGGATATCCAGAGTGCATCAAACATGATTTAGAGCTTGTTTATGGAAAAGTGCTTATTTCTGCATTTCAATGTTGCAACTTGCTGAAAACTGTCCACGGCGTTCATTTCATCTCAACCTAGACACAGCACAGCAAAATTGGATATCCAGAGTGCATCAAACATGATTTAGAGCTTGTTTATGGAAAAGTGCTTATTTCTGCATTTCAATGTTGCAACTTGCTGAAAACTGTCCACGGTGTTCATTTCATCTCAACTAGACACAGCACAAAAAATTGGATATCCAGAGTGCATCAAACATGATTTAGAGCTTGTTTATGGAAAAGTGCTTATTTCTGCATTTCAATGTTGCAACTTGCTGAAAACTGTCCACGGCGTTCATTTCATCTCAACCTAGACACAGCACAGCAAAAATTGGATATCCAGAGTGCATCAAACATGATTTAGAGCTTGTTTATGGAAAAGTGCTTATTTCTGCATTTCAATGTTGCAACTTGCTGAAAACTGTCCACGGTGTTCATTTCATCTCAACCTAGACACAGCACAGCAAAAATTGGATATCCAGAGTGCATCAAACATGATTTAGAGCTTGTTTATGGAAAAGTGCTTATTTCTGCATTTCAATGTTGCAACTTGCTGAAAACTGTCTACAGTGTTTTCATAACATCTCGAATAAACATAACAGCAAAATTTTTTATCCAGAGTGCATCAAACATGATTTAGAGCTTGTTTATGGAAAAGTGCTTATTTCTGCATTTCAATGTTGCAACTTGCTGAAAACTGTCCACGGCGTTCATTTCATCTCAACCTAGACACAGCACAGCAAAAATTGGATATCCAGAGTGCATCAAACATGATTTAGAGCTTGTTTATGGAAAAGTGCTTATTTCTGCATTTCAATGTTGTAACTTGCTGAAAACAGTCTACAGTGTTTTCATACATCTCGAATAAACAACAAAAAATTTTTTTATCCAGAGTGCTTCAAACATGATTTAGAGCTTGTTTATGGAAAAGTGCTTATTTCTGCATTTCAATGTTGTTGCAACTTGCTGAAAACTGTCCACAGTGTCATTTCATAACTCTCAATACACAGCAAAACATTTTTTTATCCAGAGTGCATCAAACATGATTTAGAGCTTGTTTATGGAAAAGTGCTTATTTCTGCATTTCAATGTTGCAACTTGCTGAAAACTGTCCACGGCGTTCATTTCATCTCAACCTAGACACAGCACAGCAAAAATTGGATATCCAGAGTGCATCAAACATGATTTAGAGCTTGTTTATGGAAAAGTGCTTATTTCTGCATTTCAATGTTGCAACTTGCTGAAAACTGTCCACGGCGTTCATTTCATCTCAACCTAGACACAGCACAGCAAAAATTGGATATCCAGAGTGCATCAAACATGATTTAGAGCTTGTTTATGGAAAAGTGCTTATTTCTGCATTTCAATGTTGCAACTTGCTGAAAACTGTCCACGGCGTTCATTTCATCTCAACCTAGACACAGCACAGCAAAAATTGGATATCCAGAGTGCATCAAACATGATTTAGAGCTTGTTTATGGAAAAGTGCTTATTTCTGCATTTCAATGTTGCAACTTGCTGAAAACTGTCCACGGCGTTCATTTCATCTCAACCTAGACACAGCACAGCAAAAATTGGATATCCAGAGTGCATCAAACATGATTTAGAGCTTGTTTATGGAAAAGTGCTTATTTCTGCATTTCAATGTTGCAACTTGCTGAAAACTGTCCACGGCGTTCATTTCATCTCAACCTAGACACAGCACAGCAAAATTTGATATCCAGAGTGCATCAAACATGATTTAGAGCTTGTTTATGGAAAAGTGCTTATTTCTGCATTTCAATGTTGTAACTTGCTGAAAACAGTCTACAGTGTTTTCATAACATCTCGAATAAACATAACAAAAACATTTTTTTATCCAGAGTGCTTCAAACATGATTTAGAGCTTGTTTATGGAAAAGTGCTTATTTCTGCATTTCAATGTTGCAACTTGCTGAAAACTGTCCACGGCGTTCATTTCATCTCAACCTAGACACAGCACAGCAAAAATTGGATATCCAGAGTGCATCAAACATGATTTAGAGCTTGTTTATGGAAAAGTGCTTATTTCTGCATTTCAATGTTGTAACTTGCTGAAAACAGTCCACAGTGTTTTCATAACATCTCGAATAAACATAACAAAAATTTTTTTATCCAGAGTGCTTCAAACATGATTTAGAGCTTGTTTATGGAAAAGTGCTTATTTCTGCATTTCAATGTTGCAACTTGCTGAAAACTGTCCACGTGTTTTCATTTCATCTCAATAAACAGCAACAAAAATTTTTTATCCAGAGTGCTTCAAACATGATTTAGAGCTTGTTTATGGAAAAGTGCTTATTTCTGCATTTCAATGTTGCAACTTGCTGAAAACTGTCCACGGCGTTCATTTCATCTCAACCTAGACACAGCACAGCAAAAATTGGATATCCAGAGTGCATCAAACATGATTTAGAGCTTGTTTATGGAAAAGTGCTTATTTCTGCATTTCAATGTTGCAACTTGCTGAAAACTGTCCCGCGTTCATTTCATCTCAACCTAGACACAGCACAGCAAAAATTGGATATCCAGAGTGCATCAAACATGATTTAGAGCTTGTTTATGGAAAAGTGCTTATTTCTGCATTTCAATGTTGCAACTTGCTGAAAACTGTCCACGGCGTTCATTTCATCTCAACCTAGACACAGCACAGCAAAAATTGGATATCCAGAGTGCATCAAACATGATTTAGAGCTTGTTTATGGAAAAGTGCTTATTTCTGCATTTCAATGTTGCAACTTGCTGAAAACTGTCCACGGTGTTCATTTCATCTCAACCTAGACACAGCACAGCAAAAATTGGATATCCAGAGTGCATCAAACATGATTTAGAGCTTGTTTATGGAAAAGTGCTTATTTCTGCATTTCAATGTTGCAACTTGCTGAAAACTGTCCACGGCGTTCATTTCATCTCAACCTAGACACAGCACAGCAAAAATTGGATATCCAGAGTGCATCAAACATGATTTAGAGCTTGTTTATGGAAAAGTGCTTATTTCTGCATTTCAATGTTGTAACTTGCTGAAAACAGTCTACAGTGTTTTCATAACATCTCGAATAAACATAACAAAAACATTTTTTATCCAGAGTGCTTCAAACATGATTTAGAGCTTGTTTATGGAAAAGTGCTTATTTCTGCATTTCAATGTTGCAACTTGCTGAAAACTGTCCACGGCGTTCATTTCATCTCAACCTAGACACAGCACAGCAAAAATTGGATATCCAGAGTGCATCAAACATGATTTAGAGCTTGTTTATGGAAAAGTGCTTATTTCTGCATTTCAATGTTGTAACTTGCTGAAAACAGTCTACAGTGTTTTCATAACATCTCGAATAAACATAACAAAAAATTTTTTATCCAGAGTGCTTCAAACATGATTTAGAGCTTGTTTATGGAAAAGTGCTTATTTCTGCATTTCAATGTTGCAACTTGCTGAAAACTGTCCACGGCGTTCATTTCATCTCAACCTAGACACAGCACAGCAAAAATTGGATATCCAGAGTGCATCAAACATGATTTAGAGCTTGTTTATGGAAAAGTGCTTATTTCTGCATTTCAATGTTGCAACTTGCTGAAAACTGTCCACGGCGTTCATTTCATCTCAACCTAGACACAGCACAGCAAAAATTGGATATCCAGAGTGCATCAAACATGATTTAGAGCTTGTTTATGGAAAAGTGCTTATTTCTGCATTTCAATGTTGTAACTTGCTGAAAACAGTCTACAGTGTTTTCATAACATCTCGAATAAACATAACAAAAAATTTTTTTATCCAGAGTGCTTCAAACATGATTTAGAGCTTGTTTATGGAAAAGTGCTTATTTCTGCATTTCAATGTTGCAACTTGCTGAAAACTGTCCACGGCGTTCATTTCATCTCAACCTAGACACAGCACAGCAAAAATTGGATATCCAGAGTGCATCAAACATGATTTAGAGCTTGTTTATGGAAAAGTGCTTATTTCTGCATTTCAATGTTGCAACTTGCTGAAAACTGTCCACGGCGTTCATTTCATCTCAACCTAGACACAGCACAGCAAAAATTGGATATCCAGAGTGCATCAAACATGATTTAGAGCTTGTTTATGGAAAAGTGCTTATTTCTGCATTTCAATGTTGCAACTTGCTGAAAACTGTCCACGGTTCATTTCATCTCAACCTAGACACAGCACAGCAAAAATTGGATATCCAGAGTGCATCAAACATGATTTAGAGCTTGTTTATGGAAAAGTGCTTATTTCTGCATTTCAATGTTGCAACTTGCTGAAAACTGTCCACGGCGTTCATTTCATCTCAACCTAGACACAGCACAGCAAAAATTGGATATCCAGAGTGCATCAAACATGATTTAGAGCTTGTTTATGGAAAAGTGCTTATTTCTGCATTTCAATGTTGTAACTTGCTGAAAACAGTCTACAGTGTTTTCATACATCTCGAATAAACAACAAAACATTTTTTATCCAGAGTGCTTCAAACATGATTTAGAGCTTGTTTATGGAAAAGTGCTTATTTCTGCATTTCAATGTTGCAACTTGCTGAAAACTGTCCACGGCGTTCATTTCATCTCAACCTAGACACAGCACAGCAAAAATTGGATATCCAGAGTGCATCAAACATGATTTAGAGCTTGTTTATGGAAAAGTGCTTATTTCTGCATTTCAATGTTGCAACTTGCTGAAAACTGTCCACAGTTGTTTCATAACATCTCGAATAAACATAACAAAACTTTTTATCCAGAGTGCTTCAAACATGATTTAGAGCTTGTTTATGGAAAAGTGCTTATTTCTGCATTTCAATGTTGTAACTTGCTGAAAACAGTCCACAGTGTTTTCATAACATCTCGAATAAACATAACAAAAACATTTTTTATCCAGAGTGCTTCAAACATGATTTAGAGCTTGTTTATGGAAAAGTGCTTATTTCTGCATTTCAATGTTGCAACTTGCTGAAAACTGTCCACGGCGTTCATTTCATCTCAACCTAGACACAGCACAGCAAAATTGGATATCCAGAGTGCATCAAACATGATTTAGAGCTTGTTTATGGAAAAGTGCTTATTTCTGCATTTCAATGTTGCAACTTGCTGAAAACTGTCCACGGCGTTCATTTCATCTCAACCTAGACACAGCACAGCAAAAATTGGATATCCAGAGTGCATCAAACATGATTTAGAGCTTGTTTATGGAAAAGTGCTTATTTCTGCATTTCAATGTTGCAACTTGCTGAAAACTGTCCACGGCGTTCATTTCATCTCAACCTAGACACAGCACAGCAAAAATTGGATATCCAGAGTGCATCAAACATGATTTAGAGCTTGTTTATGGAAAAGTGCTTATTTCTGCATTTCAATGTTGCAACTTGCTGAAAACTGTCCACGCGTTCATTTCATCTCAACCTAGACACAGCACAGCAAAAATTGGATATCCAGAGTGCATCAAAACCTGATTTAGGGTTGTTTATGGAAAAAGTCCTATTTCTGGATTTCCATGTTGCAACTTGCTGAAAACTGTCCACGGCGTTCATTTCATCTCAACCTAGACACAGCACAGCAAAAATTGGATATCCAGAGTGCATCAAACATGATTTAGAGCTTGTTTATGGAAAAGTGCTTATTTCTGCATTTCAATGTTGTAACTTGCTGAAAACAGTCTACAGTGTTTTCATAACATCTCGAATAAACATAACAAAAACATTTTTTATCCAGAGTGCTTCAAACATGATTTAGAGCTTGTTTATGGAAAAGTGCTTATTTCTGCATTTCAATGTTGCAACTTGCTGAAAACTGTCCACGGCGTTCATTTCATCTCAACCTAGACACAGCACAGCAAAAATTGGATATCCAGAGTGCATCAAACATGATTTAGAGCTTGTTTATGGAAAAGTGCTTATTTCTGCATTTCAATGTTGTAACTTGCTGAAAACAGTCTACAGTGTTTTCATAACATCTCGAATAAACATAACAAAACATTTTTTATCCAGAGTGCTTCAAACATGATTTAGAGCTTGTTTATGGAAAAGTGCTTATTTCTGCATTTCAATGTTGCAACTTGCTGAAAACTGTCCACGGCGTTCATTTCATCTCAACCTAGACACAGCACAGCAAAAATTGGATATCCAGAGTGCATCAAACATGATTTAGAGCTTGTTTATGGAAAAGTGCTTATTTCTGCATTTCAATGTTGCAACTTGCTGAAAACTGTCCACGGCGTTCATTTCATCTCAACCTAGACACAGCACAGCAAAAATTGGATATCCAGAGTGCATCAAACATGATTTAGAGCTTGTTTATGGAAAAGTGCTTATTTCTGCATTTCAATGTTGTAACTTGCTGAAAACAGTCTACAGTGTTTTCATAACATCTCGAATAAACATAACAAAATTTTTTTATCCAGAGGGCTTCAAACATGATTTAGAGCTTGTTTATGGAAAAGTGCTTATTTCTGCATTTCAATGTTGCAACTTGCTGAAAACTGTCCACGGCGTTCATTTCATCTCAACCTAGACACAGCACAGCAAAAATTGGATATCCAGAGTGCATCAAACATGATTTAGAGCTTGTTTATGGAAAAGTGCTTATTTCTGCATTTCAATGTTGCAACTTGCTGAAAACTGTCCACGGCGTTCATTTCATCTCAACCTAGACACAGCACAGCAAAAATTGGATATCCAGAGTGCATCAAACATGATTTAGAGCTTGTTTATGGAAAAGTGCTTATTTCTGCATTTCAATGTTGCAACTTGCTGAAAACTGTCCACGGTGTTCATTTCATCTCAACCTAGACACAGCACAGCAAAAATTGGATATCCAGAGTGCATCAAACATGATTTAGAGCTTGTTTATGGAAAAGTGCTTATTTCTGCATTTCAATGTTGCAACTTGCTGAAAACTGTCCACGGCGTTCATTTCATCTCAACCTAGACACAGCACAGCAAAAATTGGATATCCAGAGTGCATCAAACATGATTTAGAGCTTGTTTATGGAAAAGTGCTTATTTCTGCATTTCAATGTTGTAACTTGCTGAAAACAGTCTACAGTGTTTTCATAACATCTCGAATAAACATAACAAAACATTTTTTTATCCAGAGTGCTTCAAACATGATTTAGAGCTTGTTTATGGAAAAGTGCTTATTTCTGCATTTCAATGTTGCAACTTGCTGAAAACTGTCCACGGCGTTCATTTCATCTCAACCTAGACACAGCACAGCAAAAATTGGATATCCAGAGTGCATCAAACATGATTTAGAGCTTGTTTATGGAAAAGTGCTTATTTCTGCATTTCAATGTTGCAACTTGCTGAAAACTGTCCACGGTGTTCATTTCATCTCAACTAGACACAGCACAGCAAAAATTTGGATATCCAGAGTGCATCAAACATGATTTAGAGCTTATGGAAAAGTGCTTATTTCTGCATTTCAATGTTGCAACTTGCTGAAAACTGTCCACAGTGTTTTCATAACATCTCGAATAAACATAACAAAAATTTTTTTATCCAGAGTGCTTCAAACATGATTTAGAGCTTGTTTATGGAAAAGTGCTTATTTCTGCATTTCAATGTTGCAACTTGCTGAAAACTGTCCACGGCGTTCATTTCATCTCAACCTAGACACAGCACAGCAAAAATTGGATATCCAGAGTGCATCAAACATGATTTAGAGCTTGTTTATGGAAAAGTGCTTATTTCTGCATTTCAATGTTGCAACTTGCTGAAAACTGTCCACGGTGTTCATTTCATCTCAACCTAGACACAGCACAGCAAAAATTGGACATCCAGAGTGCATCAAACATGATTTAGAGCTTGTTTATGGAAAAGTGCTTATTTCTGCATTTCAATGTTGCAACTTGCTGAAAACTGTCCACGGCGTTCATTTCATCTCAACCTAGACACAGCACAGCAAAAATTGGATATCCAGAGTGCATCAAACATGATTTAGAGCTTGTTTATGGAAAAGTGCTTATTTCTGCATTTCAATGTTGCAACTTGCTGAAAACTGTCCACGGCGTTCATTTCATCTCAACCTAGACACAGCACAGCAAAAATTGGATATCCAGAGTGCATCAAACATGATTTAGAGCTTGTTTATGGAAAAGTGCTTATTTCTGCATTTCAATGTTGCAACTTGCTGAAAACTGTCCACGGCGTTCATTTCATCTCAACCTAGACACAGCACAGCAAAAATTGGATATCCAGAGTGCTTCAAACATGATTTAGAGCTTGTTTATGGAAAAGTGCTTATTTCTGCATTTCAATGTTGTAACTTGCTGAAAACAGTCTACAGTGTTTTTCATAACATCTCGAATAAACATAACAAAAACATTTTTTTATCCAGAGTGCTTCAAACATGATTTAGAGCTTGTTTATGGAAAAGTGCTTATTTCTGCATTTCAATGTTGCAACTTGCTGAAAACTGTCCACGGCGTTCATTTCATCTCAACCTAGACACAGCACAGCAAAATTGGATATCCAGAGTGCATCAAACATGATTTAGAGCTTGTTTATGGAAAAGTGCTTATTTCTGCATTTCAATGTTGCAACTTGCTGAAAACAGTCTACAGTGTTTTCATAACATCTCGAATAAACATAACAAAAACATTTTTTTATCCAGAGTGCTTCAAACATGATTTAGAGCTTGTTTATGGAAAAGTGCTTATTTCTGCATTTCAATGTTGCAACTTGCTGAAAACTGTCCACGGTTTTCATTTCATCTCAACCTAGACACAGCACAGCAAAAATTGGATATCCAGAGTGCATCAAACATGATTTAGAGCTTGTTTATGGAAAAGTGCTTATTTCTGCATTTCAATGTTGCAACTTGCTGAAAACTGTCCACGGCGTTCATTTCATCTCAACCTAGACACAGCACAGCAAAAATTGGATATCCAGAGTGCATCAAACATGATTTAGAGCTTGTTTATGGAAAAGTGCTTATTTCTGCATTTCAATGTTGCAACTTGCTGAAAACTGTCCACGGCGTTCATTTCATCTCAACCTAGACACAGCACAGCAAAATTGGATATCCAGAGTGCATCAAACATGATTTAGAGCTTGTTTATGGAAAAGTGCTTATTTCTGCATTTCAATGTTGCAACTTGCTGAAAACTGTCCACGGCGTTCATTTCATCTCAACCTAGACACAGCACAGCAAAAATTGGATATCCAGAGTGCATCAAACATGATTTAGAGCTTGTTTATGGAAAAGTGCTTATTTCTGCATTTCAATGTTGCAACTTGCTGAAAACTGTCCACGGCGTTCATTTCATCTCAATAGACACAGCACAGCAAAAATTGGATATCCAGAGTGCATCAAACATGATTTAGAGCTTGTTTATGGAAAAGTGCTTATTTCTGCATTTCAATGTTGCAACTTGCTGAAAACTGTCCACGGCGTTCATTTCATCTCAACCTAGACACAGCACAGCAAAAATTGGATATCCAGAGTGCATCAAACATGATTTAGAGCTTGTTTATGGAAAAGTGCTTATTTCTGCATTTCAATGTTGTAACTTGCTGAAAACAGTCTACAGTGTTTTCATAACATCTCGAATAAACATAACAAAAACATTTTTTTATCCAGAGTGCTTCAAACATGATTTAGAGCTTGTTTATGGAAAAGTGCTTATTTCTGCATTTCAATGTTGCAACTTGCTGAAAACTGTCCACGGCGTTCATTTCATCTCAACTAGACACAGCACAGCAAAAAATTGGATATCCAGAGTGCATCAAACATGATTTAGAGCTTGTTTATGGAAAAGTGCTTATTTCTGCATTTCAATGTTGCAACTTGCTGAAAACTGTCCACAGTGTTTTCATAACATCTCGAATAAACATAACAAAAAATTTTTTATCCAGAGTGCATCAAACATGATTTAGAGCTTGTTTATGGAAAAGTGCTTATTTCTGCATTTCAATGTTGTAACTTGCTGAAAACTGTCCACAGTGTTTTCATAACATCTCAATAAACATAACAAAAAATTTTTTATCCAGAGTGCATCAAACATGATTTAGAGCTTGTTTATGGAAAAGTGCTTATTTCTGCATTTCAATGTTGCAACTTGCTGAAAACTGTCCACGGTGTTCATTTCATCTCAACCTAGACACAGCACAGCAAAAATTGGATATCCAGAGTGCATCAAACATGATTTAGAGCTTGTTTATGGAAAAGTGCTTATTTCTGCATTTCAATGTTGCAACTTGCTGAAAACTGTCCACGGCGTTCATTTCATCTCAACCTAGACACAGCACAGCAAAAATTGGATATCCAGAGTGCATCAAACATGATTTAGAGCTTGTTTATGGAAAAGTGCTTATTTCTGCATTTCAATGTTGCAACTTGCTGAAAACTGTCCACGGTGTTCATTCATCATCTCAACCTAGACACAGCACAGCAAAAATTGGATATCCAGAGTGCATCAAACATGATTTAGAGCTTGTTTATGGAAAAGTGCTTATTTCTGCATTTCAATGTTGCAACTTGCTGAAAACTGTCCACGGCGTTCATTTCATCTCAACCTAGACACAGCACAGCAAAAATTGGATATCCAGAGTGCATCAAACATGATTTAGAGCTTGTTTATGGAAAAGTGCTTATTTCTGCATTTCAATGTTGCAACTTGCTGAAAACTGTCCACGGCGTTCATTTCATCTCAACCTAGACACAGCACAGCAAAAATTGGATATCCAGAGTGCATCAAACATGATTTAGAGCTTGTTTATGGAAAAGTGCTTATTTCTGCATTTCAATGTTGTAACTTGCTGAAAACAGTCTACAGTGTTTTCATAACATCTCGAATAAACATAACAAAAACATTTTTTTATCCAGAGTGCTTCAAACATGATTTAGAGCTTGTTTATGGAAAAGTGCTTATTTCTGCATTTCAATGTTGCAACTTGCTGAAAACTGTCCACGGCGTTCATTTCATCTCAACCTAGACACAGCACAGCAAAAATTGGATATCCAGAGTGCATCAAACATGATTTAGAGCTTGTTTATGGAAAAGTGCTTATTTCTGCATTTCAATGTTGTAACTTGCTGAAAACAGTCTACAGTGTTTTCATAACATCTCGAATAAACATAACAAAACATTTTTTTATCCAGAGTGCTTCAAACATGATTTAGAGCTTGTTTATGGAAAAGTGCTTATTTCTGCATTTCAATGTTGCAACTTGCTGAAAACTGTCCACGGCGTTCATTTCATCTCAACCTAGACACAGCACAGCAAAAATTGGATATCCAGAGTGCATCAAACATGATTTAGAGCTTGTTTATGGAAAAGTGCTTATTTCTGCATTTCAATGTTGCAACTTGCTGAAAACTGTCCACGGCGTTCATTTCATCTCAACCTAGACACAGCACAGCAAAATTGGATATCCAGAGTGCATCAAACATGATTTAGAGCTTGTTTATGGAAAAGTGCTTATTTCTGCATTTCAATGTTGTAACTTGCTGAAAACAGTCTACAGTGTTTTCATAACATCTCGAATAACATAACAAAAACATTTTTTATCCAGAGTGCTTCAAACATGATTTAGAGCTTGTTTATGGAAAAGTGCTTATTTCTGCATTTCAATGTTGCAACTTGCTGAAAACTGTCCACGGCGTTCATTTCATCTCAACCTAGACACAGCACAGCAAAATTGGATATCCAGAGTGCATCAAACATGATTTAGAGCTTGTTTATGGAAAAGTGCTTATTTCTGCATTTCAATGTTGCAACTTGCTGAAAACTGTCCACGGCGTTCATTTCATCTCAACCTAGACACAGCACAGCAAAAATTGGATATCCAGAGTGCATCAAACATGATTTAGAGCTTGTTTATGGAAAAGTGCTTATTTCTGCATTTCAATGTTGCAACTTGCTGAAAACTGTCCACGGCGTTCATTTCATCTCAACCTAGACACAGCACAGCAAAAATTGGATATCCAGAGTGCATCAAACATGATTTAGAGCTTGTTTATGGAAAAGTGCTTATTTCTGCATTTCAATGTTGCAACTTGCTGAAAACTGTCCACGGCGTTCATTTCATCTCAACCTAGACACAGCACAGCAAAAATTGGATATCCAGAGTGCTTCAAACATGATTTAGAGCTTGTTTATGGAAAAGTGCTTATTTCTGCATTTCAATGTTGTAACTTGCTGAAAACAGTCTACAGTGTTTTCATAACATCTCGAATAAACATAACAAAAACATTTTTTATCCAGAGTGCTTCAAACATGATTTAGAGCTTGTTTATGGAAAAGTGCTTATTTCTGCATTTCAATGTTGCAACTTGCTGAAAACTGTCCACGGCGTTCATTTCATCTCAACCTAGACACAGCACAGCAAAAATTGGATATCCAGAGTGCATCAAACATGATTTAGAGCTTGTTTATGGAAAAGTGCTTATTTCTGCATTTCAATGTTGTAACTTGCTGAAAACAGTCCACAGTGTTTTCATAACATCTCGAATAAACATAACAAAAACATTTTTTTATCCAGAGTGCTTCAAACATGATTTAGAGCTTGTTTATGGAAAAGTGCTTATTTCTGCATTTCAATGTTGCAACTTGCTGAAAACAGTCCACAGTGTTTTCATTTCATCTCGAATAACACATAACAGCAAACATTTTTTTATCCAGAGTGCATCAAACATGATTTAGAGCTTGTTTATGGAAAAGTGCTTATTTCTGCATTTCAATGTTGCAACTTGCTGAAAACTGTCCACGGCGTTCATTTCATCTCAACCTAGACACAGCACAGCAAAAATTGGATATCCAGAGTGCATCAAACATGATTTAGAGCTTGTTTATGGAAAAGTGCTTATTTCTGCATTTCAATGTTGCAACTTGCTGAAAACTGTCCACGGCGTTCATTTCATCTCAACCTAGACACAGCACAGCAAAAATTGGATATCCAGAGTGCATCAAACATGATTTAGAGCTTGTTTATGGAAAAGTGCTTATTTCTGCATTTCAATGTTGCAACTTGCTGAAAACTGTCCACGGTTCATTTCATCTCAACCTAGACACAGCACAGCAAAAATTGGATATCCAGAGTGCATCAAACATGATTTAGAGCTTGTTTATGGAAAAGTGCTTATTTCTGCATTTCAATGTTGCAACTTGCTGAAAACTGTCCACGGCGTTCATTTCATCTCAACCTAGACACAGCACAGCAAAAATTGGATATCCAGAGTGCATCAAACATGATTTAGAGCTTGTTTATGGAAAAGTGCTTATTTCTGCATTTCAATGTTGCAACTTGCTGAAAACTGTCCACGGCGTTCATTTCATCTCAACCTAGACACAGCACAGCAAAAATTGGATATCCAGAGTGCTTCAAACATGATTTAGAGCTTGTTTATGGAAAAGTGCTTATTTCTGCATTTCAATGTTGCAACTTGCTGAAAACTGTCTACGGCGTTCATTTCATCTCAATAGACACAGCACACAAAAATTGGATATCCAGAGTGCATCAAACATGATTTAGAGCTTGTTTATGGAAAAGTGCTTATTTCTGCATTTCAATGTTGCAACTTGCTGAAAACTGTCCACGGCGTTCATTTCATCTCAACCTAGACACAGCACAGCAAAATTTGATATCCAGAGTGCATCAAACATGATTTAGAGCTTGTTTATGGAAAAGTGCTTATTTCTGCATTTCAATGTTGCAACTTGCTGAAAACAGTCTACAGGTTTTCATAACATCTCGAATAAACATAACAAAAACATTTTTTATCCAGAGTGCTTCAAACATGATTTAGAGCTTGTTTATGGAAAAGTGCTTATTTCTGCATTTCAATGTTGCAACTTGCTGAAAACTGTCCACGGCGTTCATTTCATCTCAACCTAGACACAGCACAGCAAAAATTGGATATCCAGAGTGCATCAAACATGATTTAGAGCTTGTTTATGGAAAAGTGCTTATTTCTGCATTTCAATGTTGCAACTTGCTGAAAACTGTCCACGGTGTTCATTCATCTCATCTCAAGACACAGCACACAAAAATTTTTTATCCAGAGTGCATCAAACATGATTTAGAGCTTGTTTATGGAAAAGTGCTTATTTCTGCATTTCAATGTTGTAACTTGCTGAAAACAGTCTACAGTGTTTTCATAACATCTCGAATAAACATAACAAAAAATTTTTTTATCCAGAGTGCTTCAAACATGATTTAGAGCTTGTTTATGGAAAAGTGCTTATTTCTGCATTTCAATGTTGCAACTTGCTGAAAACTGTCCACGGCGTTCATTTCATCTCAACCTAGACACAGCACAGCAAAAATGGATATCCAGAGTGCATCAAACATGATTTAGAGCTTGTTTATGGAAAAGTGCTTATTTCTGCATTTCAATGTTGCAACTTGCTGAAAACTGTCCACGGCGTTCATTTCATCTCAACTAGACACAGCACAGCAAAAATTGGACATCCAGAGTGCATCAAACATGATTTAGAGCTTGTTTATGGAAAAGTGCTTATTTCTGCATTTCAATGTTGCAACTTGCTGAAAACTGTCCACGGCGTTCATTTCATCTCAACCTAGACACAGCACAGCAAAAATTGGATATCCAGAGTGCATCAAACATGATTTAGAGCTTGTTTATGGAAAAGTGCTTATTTCTGCATTTCAATGTTGCAACTTGCTGAAAACTGTCCACGGTGTTCATTTCATCTCAACCTAGACACAGCACAGCAAAAATTGGACATCCAGAGTGCATCAAACATGATTTAGAGCTTGTTTATGGAAAAGTGCTTATTTCTGCATTTCAATGTTGCAACTTGCTGAAAACAGTCTACAGTGTTTTCATAACATCTCGAATAAACATAACAAAAACATTTTTTATCCAGAGTGCATCAAACATGATTTAGAGCTTGTTTATGGAAAAGTGCTTATTTCTGCATTTCAATGTTGCAACTTGCTGAAAACTGTCCACGGCGTTCATTTCATCTCAACTAGACACAGCACAGCAAAAATTGGACATCCAGAGTGCATCAAACATGATTTAGAGCTTGTTTATGGAAAAGTGCTTATTTCTGCATTTCAATGTTGTAACTTGCTGAAAACTGTCTACAGTGTTTTCATAACATCTCGAATAAACATAACAAAAAATTTTTTATCCAGAGTGCATCAAACATGATTTAGAGCTTGTTTATGGAAAAGTGCTTATTTCTGCATTTCAATGTTGCAACTTGCTGAAAACAGTCCACAGTGTTTTCATAACATCTCGAATAAACATAACAAAAAATTTTTTATCCAGAGTGCATCAAACATGATTTAGAGCTTGTTTATGGAAAAGTGCTTATTTCTGCATTTCAATGTTGCAACTTGCTGAAAACTGTCCACGGTGTTCATTTCATCTCAACCTAGACACAGCACAGCAAAAATTGGATATCCAGAGTGCATCAAACATGATTTAGAGCTTGTTTATGGAAAAGTGCTTATTTCTGCATTTCAATGTTGCAACTTGCTGAAAACTGTCCACGGCGTTCATTTCATCTCAACTAGACACAGCACAGCAAAAATTGGATATCCAGAGTGCATCAAACATGATTTAGAGCTTGTTTATGGAAAAGTGCTTATTTCTGCATTTCAATGTTGCAACTTGCTGAAAACTGTCCACGGCGTTCATTTCATCTCAACCTAGACACAGCACAGCAAAAATTGGATATCCAGAGTGCATCAAACATGATTTAGAGCTTGTTTATGGAAAAGTGCTTATTTCTGCATTTCAATGTTGCAACTTGCTGAAAACTGTCCACGGTGTTCATTTCATCTCAACTAGACACAGCACAGCAAAAATTGGATATCCAGAGTGCATCAAACATGATTTAGAGCTTGTTTATGGAAAAGTGCTTATTTCTGCATTTCAATGTTGCAACTTGCTGAAAACTGTCCACGGCGTTCATTTCATCTCAACTAGACACAGCACAGCAAAAATTGGATATCCAGAGTGCATCAAACATGATTTAGAGCTTGTTTATGGAAAAGTGCTTATTTCTGCATTTCAATGTTGTAACTTGCTGAAAACAGTCTACAGTGTTTTCATAACATCTCGAATAAACATAACAAAACATTTTTTATCCAGAGTGCTTCAAACATGATTTAGAGCTTGTTTATGGAAAAGTGCTTATTTCTGCATTTCAATGTTGCAACTTGCTGAAAACTGTCCACGGCGTTCATTTCATCTCAACCTAGACACAGCACAGCAAAAATTGGATATCCAGAGTGCATCAAACATGATTTAGAGCTTGTTTATGGAAAAGTGCTTATTTCTGCATTTCAATGTTGTAACTTGCTGAAAACAGTCTACAGTGTTTTCATAACATCTCGAATAAACATAACAAAAACATTTTTTATCCAGAGTGCTTCAAACATGATTTAGAGCTTGTTTATGGAAAAGTGCTTATTTCTGCATTTCAATGTTGCAACTTGCTGAAAACTGTCCACGGCGTTCATTTCATCTCAACCTAGACACAGCACAGCAAAAATTGGACATCCAGAGTGCATCAAACATGATTTAGAGCTTGTTTATGGAAAAGTGCTTATTTCTGCATTTCAATGTTGCAACTTGCTGAAAACTGTCCACGGTGTTCATTTCATCTCAACTAGACACAGCACAGCAAAAATTGGATATCCAGAGTGCATCAAACATGATTTAGAGCTTGTTTATGGAAAAGTGCTTATTTCTGCATTTCAATGTTGTAACTTGCTGAAAACAGTCTACAGTGTTTCAACATCTCGAATAAACATAACAAAAACATTTTTTATCCAGAGTGCTTCAAACATGATTTAGAGCTTGTTTATGGAAAAGTGCTTATTTCTGCATTTCAATGTTGCAACTTGCTGAAAACTGTCCACGGCGTCATTTCATCTCAACTAGACACAGCACAGCAAAATTGGATATCCAGAGTGCATCAAACATGATTTAGAGCTTGTTTATGGAAAAGTGCTTATTTCTGCATTTCAATGTTGCAACTTGCTGAAAACTGTCCACGGCGTTCATTTCATCTCAACTAGACACAGCACAGCAAAAATTGGATATCCAGAGTGCATCAAACATGATTTAGAGCTTGTTTATGGAAAAGTGCTTATTTCTGCATTTCAATGTTGCAACTTGCTGAAAACTGTCCACGGTGTTCATTTCATCTCAACTAGACACAGCACAGCAAAAATTGGATATCCAGAGTGCATCAAACATGATTTAGAGCTTGTTTATGGAAAAGTGCTTATTTCTGCATTTCAATGTTGCAACTTGCTGAAAACTGTCCACGGTGTTCATTTCATCTCAACTAGACACAGCACAGCAAAAATTGGATATCCAGAGTGCATCAAACATGATTTAGAGCTTGTTTATGGAAAAGTGCTTATTTCTGCATTTCAATGTTGTAACTTGCTGAAAACAGTCTACAGTGTTTTCATAACATCTCGAATAAACATAACAAAAACATTTTTTTATCCAGAGTGCTTCAAACATGATTTAGAGCTTGTTTATGGAAAAGTGCTTATTTCTGCATTTCAATGTTGCAACTTGCTGAAAACTGTCCACGGCGTTCATTTCATCTCAACCTAGACACAGCACAGCAAAAATTGGATATCCAGAGTGCATCAAACATGATTTAGAGCTTGTTTATGGAAAAGTGCTTATTTCTGCATTTCAATGTGCAACTTGCTGAAAACAGTCTACAGTGTTTCATAACATCTCGAATAAACAACACAACAAAATTTTTTATCCAGAGTGCTTCAAACATGATTTAGAGCTTGTTTATGGAAAAGTGCTTATTTCTGCATTTCAATGTTGCAACTTGCTGAAAACTGTCCACACGTGTTTTCATAACATCTCGAATAAACATAACAAAAAATTTTTTATCCAGAGTGCATCAAACATGATTTAGAGCTTGTTTATGGAAAAGTGCTTATTTCTGCATTTCAATGTTGCAACTTGCTGAAAACTGTCCACGGTGTTCATTTCATCTAAACTAGACACAGCACAGCAAAAATTGGACATCCAGAGTGCATCAAACATGATTTAGAGCTTGTTTATGGAAAAGTGCTTATTTCTGCATTTCAATGTTGCAACTTGCTGAAAACTGTCCACGGTGTTCATTTCATCTCACCTAGACACAGCACAGCAAAAATTGGATATCCAGAGTGCATCAAACATGATTTAGAGCTTGTTTATGGAAAAGTGCTTATTTCTGCATTTCAATGTTGCAACTTGCTGAAAACTGTCCACGGCGTTCATTTCATCTCAACCTAGACACAGCACAGCAAAATTGGATATCCAGAGTGCATCAAACATGATTTAGAGCTTGTTTATGGAAAAGTGCTTATTTCTGCATTTCAATGTTGCAACTTGCTGAAAACTGTCCACGGCGTTCATTTCATCTCAACCTAGACACAGCACAGCAAAAATTGGATATCCAGAGTGCATCAAACATGATTTAGAGCTTGTTTATGGAAAAGTGCTTATTTCTGCATTTCAATGTTGCAACTTGCTGAAAACTGTCCACGGCGTTCATTTCATCTCAACCTAGACACAGCACAGCAAAAATTGGATATCCAGAGTGCATCAAACATGATTTAGAGCTTGTTTATGGAAAAGTGCTTATTTCTGCATTTCAATGTTGTAACTTGCTGAAAACAGTCTACAGTGTTTTCATAACATCTCGAATAAACATAACAAAACATTTTTTATCCAGAGTGCTTCAAACATGATTTAGAGCTTGTTTATGGAAAAGTGCTTATTTCTGCATTTCAATGTTGCAACTTGCTGAAAACTGTCCACGGCGTTCATTTCATCTCAACCTAGACACAGCACAGCAAAAATTGGACATCCAGAGTGCATCAAACATGATTTAGAGCTTGTTTATGGAAAAGTGCTTATTTCTGCATTTCAATGTTGCGTAACTTGCTGAAAACAGTCTACAGTGTTTTCATAACATCTCGAATAAACATAACAAAAACATTTTTTTATCCAGAGTGCTTCAAACATGATTTAGAGCTTGTTTATGGAAAAGTGCTTATTTCTGCATTTCAATGTTGCAACTTGCTGAAAACTGTCCACGGCGTTCATTTCATCTCAACCTAGACACAGCACAGCAAAATTGGATATCCAGAGTGCATCAAACATGATTTAGAGCTTGTTTATGGAAAAGTGCTTATTTCTGCATTTCAATGTTGCAACTTGCTGAAAACTGTCCACGGCGTTCATTTCATCTCAACCTAGACACAGCACAGCAAAAATTGGACATCCAGAGTGCATCAAACATGATTTAGAGCTTGTTTATGGAAAAGTGCTTATTTCTGCATTTCAATGTTGTAACTTGCTGAAAACAGTCCACAGTGTTTTCATAACATCTCGAATAAACATAACAAAAACATTTTTTTATCCAGAGTGCTTCAAACATGATTTAGAGCTTGTTTATGGAAAAGTGCTTATTTCTGCATTTCAATGTTGCAACTTGCTGAAAACTGTCCACGGCGTTCATTTCATCTCACCTAGACACAGCACAGCACAGCAAAAATTGGACATCCAGAGTGCATCAAACATGATTTAGAGCTTGTTTATGGAAAAGTGCTTATTTCTGCATTTCAATGTTGCAACTTGCTGAAAACTGTCCACGGCGTTCATTTATCTCAACTAGACACAGCACAGCAAAATTGGATATCCAGAGTGCATCAAACATGATTTAGAGCTTGTTTATGGAAAAGTGCTTATTTCTGCATTTCAATGTTGCAACTTGCTGAAAACTGTCCACGGTGTTCATTCATCTCAACAGACACATAACAAAAAATTGGACATCCAGAGTGCATCAAACATGATTTAGAGTGTTTATGGAAAAGTGCTTATTTCTGCATTTCAATGTTGCAACTTGCTGAAAACTGTCCACGGCGTTCATTTCATCTCAACTAGACACAGCACAGCAAAAATTGGATATCCAGAGTGCATCAAACATGATTTAGAGCTTGTTTATGGAAAAGTGCTTATTTCTGCATTTCAATGTTGTAACTTGCTGAAAAACAGTCTACAGTGTTTCATAACATCTCAATAAACATAACAAAAACATTTTTTATCCAGAGTGCTTCAAACATGATTTAGAGCTTGTTTATGGAAAAGTGCTTATTTCTGCATTTCAATGTTGCAACTTGCTGAAAACTGTCCACGGCGTCATTTCATCTCAACCTAGACACAGCACAGCAAAAATTGGATATCCAGAGTGCATCAAACATGATTAGAGCTTGTTTATGGAAAAGGTGCTTATTTCTGCATTTCAATGTTGTAACTTGCTGAAACAGTCTACAGTGTTGTTTTCATAACATCTCAATAAACATAACAACAAAAAATTTTTTATCCAGAGTGCTTCAAACATGATTTAGAGCTTGTTTATGGAAAAGTGCTTATTTCTGCATTTCAATGTTGCAACTGCTGAAAACAGTCCACAGGTTTCATAACATCCGAATAAACATAACAAAAACATTTTTTATCCAGAGTGCTTCAAACATGATTAGAGCTTGTTTATGGAAAAGTGCTTATTTCTGCATTTCAATGTTGCAACTTGCTGAAAACTGTCCACGGCGTTCATTTCATCTCAACTAGAACACAGCACAGCACAAAAATTGGATATCCAGAGTGCATCAAACATGATTTAGAGCTTGTTTATGGAAAAGTGCTTATTTCTCTTCATTTCAATGTTGCAACTTGCTGAAAACTGTCCACGGTGTCATTTCATCTCAACTAGACACAGCACAGCAAAAATTGGATATCCAGAGTGCCATCAAACATGATTTAGAGCTTGTTTATGGAAAAGTGCTTATTTCTGCATTTCAATGTTGCAACTTGCTGAAAACTGTCCACGGCGTTCATTTCATCTCAACTAGACACAGCACAGCAAAAAATTGGACATCCAGAGTGCATCAAACATGATTTAGAGCTTGTTTATGGAAAAGTGCTTATTTCTGCATTTCAATGTTGCAACTTGCTGAAAACTGTCCACGGCGTTCATTTCATCTCAACTAGACACAGCACAGCAAAAATTGGATATCCAGAGTGCATCAAACATGATTTAGAGCTTGTTTATGGAAAAGTGCTTATTTCTGCATTTCAATGTTGTAACTTGCTGAAAACAGTCTACAGTGTTTTCATAACATCTCGAATAACAAACAAAAACATTTTTTTATCCAGAGTGCTTCAAACATGATTTAGAGCTTGTTTATGGAAAAGTGCTTATTTCTGCATTTCAATGTTGCACTTGCTGAAAACTGTCCACGGCGTTCATTTCATCTCAACTAGACACAGCACAGCAAAAATTGGATATCCAGAGTGCATCAAACATGATTTAGAGCTTGTTTATGGAAAAGTGCTTATTTCTGCATTTCACTGTTGTAACTTGCTGCAAACAGTCTACAGTGTTTTCTAACATCTCGAATAAACATAACAAAAACATTTTTTTATCCAGGAGTGCTTCAAACATGATTTAGAGCCTTGTTATGGAAAAAGTGCTTATTTCTGCATTTCAATGTTGCAACTTGCTGAAAACTGTCCACGGTGTTCATTTCATCTCAACTAGACACAGCACAGCAAAAATTGGATATCCAGAGTGCATCAAACATGATTTAGAGCTTGTTTATGGAAAAGTGCTTATTTCTGCATTTCAATGTTGCAACTTGCTGAAAACTGTCCACGGTGTTCATTTCATCTCAACCTAGACACAGCACAGCAAAAATTGGATATCCAGAGTGCATCAAACATGATTTAGAGCTTGTTTATGGAAAGTGCTTATTTCTGCATTTCAATGTTGTAACTTGCTGAAACAGTCTACAGGTTTTCATAACATCTCGAATAAACATAACAAAAACATTTTTTTATCCAGAGTGCTTCAAACATGATTTAGAGCTTGTTTATGGAAAAGTGCTTATTTCTGCATTTCAATGTTTGCAACTGCTGAAAACTACCACGGCGTTCATTTCATCTCAACTAGACACAGCACACAGCAAATTGGAATCCAGAGTGCATCAAACATGATTTAGAGCTTGTTTATGGAAAAGTGCTTATTTCTGCATTTCAATGTTGCAACTTGCTGAAAACTGTCCACGGCGTTCATTTCATCTCAACCTAGACCAGCACAGCTGCATCAAACATGATTTAGAGCTTGTTTATGGAAAAGTGCTTATTTCTGCATTTCAATGTTGCAACTGCTGAAAACTGTCCACACGGTGTTCATTTCATCTCGAATAAACAGCACAAAAAAATTGGACATCCAGAGTGCATCAAACATGATTTAGAGCTTGTTTATGGAAAAGTGCTTATTTCTGCATTTCAATGTTGCAACTTGCTGAAAACTGTCCACGGTGTTCATTTCATCTCAACTAGACACAGCACAGCAAAAATTGGACATCCAGAGTGCATCAAACATGATTTAGAGCTTGTTTATGGAAAAGTGCTTATTTCTGCATTTCAATGTTGTAACTTGCTGAAAACTGTCCACAGTGTTCATTTCATCTCAACCTAGACACGCACAGCAAAAATTGGATTATCCAGAGTGCTTCAAACATGATTTAGAGCTTGTTTATGGAAAAGTGCTTATTTCTGCATTTCAATGTTGCAACTGCTGAAAACTGTCCACGGCGTTCATTTCATCTCAACTAGACACAGCACAGCAAAAATTGGATATCCAGAGTGCATCAAACATGATTTAGAGCTTGTTTATGGAAAAGTGCTTATTTCTGCATTTCAATGTTGTAACTTGCTGAAAACAGTCTACAGTGTTTCATAACATCTCGAATAAACATAACAAAAACATTTTTTATCCAGAGTGCTTCAAACATGATTTAGAGCTTGTTTATGGAAAAGTGCTTATTTCTGCATTTCAATGTTGCAACTTGCTGAAAACAGTCCACAGGGTTTCATAACATCTCGATAAACATAACAAAAACATTTTTTCATCCAGAGTGCATCAAACATGATTTAGAGCTTGTTTATGGAAAAGTGCTTATTTCTGCATTTCAATGTTGCAACTTGCTGAAAACTGTCCACGGCGTTCATTTCATCTCAACTAGACACAGCACAGCAAAAATTGGATATCCAGAGTGCATCAAACATGATTTAGAGCTTGTTTATGGAAAAGTGCTTATTTCTGCATTTCAATGTTGCAACTTGCTGAAAACTGTCCACGGCGTGTTCATTTCATCTCAACTAGACACAGCACAGCAAAAATGGACATCCAGAGTGCATCAAACATGATTTAGAGCTTGTTTATGGAAAAGTGCTTATTTCTGCATTTCAATGTTGCAACTTGCTGAAAACTGTCCACGGTGTTCATTTCATCTCAACCTAGACACAGCACAGCAAAAATGGACATCCAGAGTGCATCAAACATGATTTAGAGCTTGTTTATGGAAAAGTGCTTATTTCTGCATTTCAATGTTGCAACTTGCTGAAAACTGTCCACCGTTCATTTCATCTCAACTAGACACAGCACAGCAAAAATTGGATATCCAGAGTGCATCAAACATGATTTAGAGCTTGTTTATGGAAAAGTGCTTATTTCTGCATTTCAATGTTGCAACTTGCTGAAAACTGTCCACGGTGTTCATTTCATCTCAACTAGACACAGCACAGCAAAAATGGACATCCAGAGTGCATCAAACATGATTTAGAGCTTGTTTATGGAAAAGTGCTTATTTCTGCATTTCAATGTTGCAACTTGCTGAAAACAGTCCACAGTGTTTCATAACATCTCGAATAAACATAACAAAAAATTTTATCCAGAGTGCATCAAACATGATTTAGAGCTTGTTTATGGAAAAGTGCTTATTTCTGCATTTCAATGTTGCAACTTGCTGAAAACTGTCCACGGGTTCATTTCATCTCAACCTAGACACAGCACAGCAAAATTGGACATCCAGAGTGCATCAAACATGATTTAGAGCTTGTTTATGGAAAAGTGCTTATTTCTGCATTTCAATGTTGTAACTTG
Organism: Oncorhynchus kisutch; assembly: GCF_002021735.2. NCBI lineage: Eukaryota > Metazoa > Chordata > Actinopteri > Salmoniformes > Salmonidae > Oncorhynchus > Oncorhynchus kisutch. The sequence continues at coordinate 18,685 of NW_022262090.1, read as the reverse complement.
CTGAAAACAGTCTACAGTGTTTTCATAACATCTCGAATAACATAACAAAAACATTTTTTATCCAGAGTGCTTCAAACATGATTTAGAGCTTGTTTATGGAAAAGTGCTTATTTCTGCATTTCTAATGTTCCAACTTGCTGAAAACTGTCCACGGCGTTCATTTCATCTCAACTAGACACAGCACAGCAAAAATTGGATATCCAGAGTGCATCAAACATGATTTAGAGCTTGTTTATGGAAAAAAAGTGCTTATTTCTGCATTTCAATGTTGCAACTTGCTGAAAACTGTCCACGGTGTTCATTTCATCTCAACCTAGACACAGCACAGCAAAAATTGGATATCCAGAGTGCATCAAACATGATTTAGAGCTTGTTTATGGAAAAGTGCTTATTCTGCATTTCAATGTTGCAACTTGCTGAAAACAGTCACGGTGTTTTTTCATAACACTCGATAAACATAACAAAAAATTTTTTATCCAGAGTGCATCAAACATGATTTAGAGCTTGTTTATGGAAAAGTGCTTATTTCTGCATTTCAATGTTGCACTTGCTGAAAACTGTCCACGTGGTTCATTTCATCTCAACTAGACACAGCAACAGCAAAAATTGGATATCCAGAGTGCATCAAACATGATTTAGAGCTTGTTTATGGAAAAGTGCTTATTTCTGCATTTCAATGTTGCAACTTGCTGAAAACTGTCCACGGCGTTCATTCATCTCAACCTAGACACAGCACAGCAAAAATTGGACATCCAGAGTGCATCAAACATGATTTAGAGCTTGTTTATGGAAAAGTGCTTATTTCTGCATTTCAATGTTGTAACTTGCTGAAAACAGTCTACAGTGTTTTCATAACATCTCGAATAAACAACAAAAAATTTTTTTATCCAGAGTGCTTCAAACATGATTTAGAGCTTGTTTATGGAAAAGTGCTTATTCTGCATTTCAATGTTGCACTTGCTGTGAAAACTGTCCACGGCGTTCATTTCATCTCAACCTAGACACAGCACAGCAAAAATTGGATATCCAGAGTGCATCAAACATGATTTAGAGCTTGTTTATGGAAAAGTGCTTATTTCTGCATTTCAATGTTGCAACTTGCTGAAAACTGTCCACGGTGTTCATTTCATCTCAACTAGACACAGCACAAAAAAAATTGGATATCCAGAGTGCATCAAACATGATTTAGAGCTTGTTTATGGAAAAGTGCTTATTTCTGCATTTCAATGTTGCAACTTGCTGAAAACTGTCCACGGCGTTCATTCATCTCAACTAGACACAGCACAGCAAAAATTGGATATCCAGAGTGCATCAAACATGATTTAGAGCTTGTTTATGGAAAAGTGCTTATTTCTGCATTTCAATGTTGTAACTTGCTGAAAACAGTCCACAGTGTTTTCATTTCATCTCGAATAAACAGCACAAAAAAATTGATATCCAGAGTGCTTCAAACATGATTTAGAGCTTGTTTATGGAAAGTGCTTATTTCTGCATTTCAATGTTGCAACTTGCTGAAAACTGTCCACGGCGTTCATTTCATCTCAACTAGACACAGCACAGCAAAAATTGGATATCCAGAGTGCATCAAACATGATTTAGAGCTTGTTTATGGAAAAGTGCTTATTTCTGCATTTCAATGTTGCAACTTGCTGAAAAATGTCCACGGTGTTCATTTCATCTCAACCTAGAACAGCACAGCAAAAATGGATATCCAGAGTGCATCAAACATGATTTAGAGCTTGTTTATGGAAAAGTGCTTATTTCTGCATTTCAATGTTGCACTTGCTGAAAACTGTCCACGGTGTTCATTCATCTCAACATAGACACAGCACAGCAAAAATTGGATATCCAGAGTGCATCAAACATGATTTAGAGCTTGTTTATGGAAAAGTGCTTATTTCTGCATTTCAATGTTGCAACTTGCTGAAAACTGTCCACGGCGTTCATTTTCATCTCAACCTAGACACAGCACAGCAAAAATTGGACATCCAGAGTGCATCAAACATGATTTAGAGCTTGTTTATGGAAAAGTGCTTATTTCTGCATTTCAATGTTGCAACTTGCTGAAAACTATCCACGGGTTCATTTATCTCAACTAGACACAGCACAGCAAAAATTGGACATCCAGAGTGCATCAAACATGATTTAGAGCTTGTTTATGGAAAAGTGCTTATTTCTGCATTTCAATGTTGTAACTTGCTGAAAACAGTCCACGGTGTTCATAACATCTCAACTAAACAGCACAGCAAAAATTGGACATCCAGAGTGCATCAAACATGATTTAGAGCTTGTTTATGGAAAAGTGCTTATTTCTGCATTTCAATGTTGCAACTTGCTGAAAACTGTCACGGTGTTCATTTCATCTCACCTAGACACAACAAAAAAATTGGATATCCAGAGTGCATCAAACATGATTTAGAGCTTGTTTATGGAAAAGTGCTTATTTCTGCATTTCAATGTTGCAACTTGCTGAAAACTGTCCACGGTGTTCATTTCATCTCAACTAGACACAGCACAGCAAAAATTGGACATCCAGAGTGCATCAAACATGATTTAGAGCTTGTTTATGGAAAAGTGCTTATTTCTGCATTTCAATGTTGCAACTTGCTGAAAACTGTCCACGTGTTCATTTCATCTCAACTAGACACAGCACAAAAAATTGGACATCCAGAGTGCTTCAAACATGATTTAGAGCTTGTTTATGGAAAAGTGCTTATTTCTGCATTTCAATGTTGTAACTTGCTGAAAACAGTCCACGGTGTTCATTCATCTCAATAAACACAACAAAAACATTTTTTATCCAGAGTGCATCAAACATGATTTAGAGCTTGTTTATGGAAAAGTGCTTATTTCTGCATTTCAATGTTGCAACTTGCTGAAAACTGTCCACGGTGTTCATTTCATCTCAACTAGACACAGCACAGCAAAAATTGGAATCCAGAGTGCATCAAACATGATTTAGAGCTTGTTTATGGAAAAGTGCTTATTTCTGCATTTCAATGTTGTAACTTGCTGAAAACAGTCTACAGGTTTTCATTCATCTCAAATAAACATAACAAAAAAATTTTTATCCAGAGTGCTTCAAACATGATTTAGAGCTTGTTTATGGAAAAGTGCTTATTTCTGCATTTCAATGTTGCAACTTGCTGAAAACTATCCACGGTGTTCATTTCATCTCAACTAGACACAGCACAGCAAAAATTGGACATCCAGAGTGCATCAAACATGATTTAGAGCTTGTTTATGGAAAAGTGCTTATTTCTGCATTTCAATGTTGTAACTTGCTGAAAACAGTCTACGGTTTTCATAACATCTCGAATAAACATAAAAAAAAATTTTTTATCCAGAGTGCATCAAACATGATTTAGAGCTTGTTTATGGAAAAGTGCTTATTTCTGCATTTCAATGTTGCAACTTGCTGAAAACTGTCCACGGTGTTCATTTCATCTCAACTAGACACAGCACAGCAAAAATTGGACATCCAGAGTGCATCAAACATGATTTAGAGCTTGTTTATGGAAAAGTGCTTATTTCTGCATTTCAATGTTGCAACTTGCTGAAAACAGTCCACGGTTTTCATTCATCTCAACTAGACACAGCACAAACAATTGGATATCCAGAGTGCATCAAACATGATTTAGAGCTTGTTTATGGAAAAGTGCTTATTTCTGCATTTCAATGTTGCAACTTGCTGAAAACTGTCCACGGTGTTCATTTCATCTCAACTAGACACAGCACAGCAAAAATTGGACATCCAGAGTGCATCAAACATGATTTAGAGCTTGTTTATGGAAAAGTGCTTATTTCTGCATTTCAATGTTGCAACTTGCTGAAAACAGTCTACAGTGTTTTCATAACATCTCGAAAAACATAAAAACATTTTTTATCCAGAGTGCATCAAACATGATTTAGAGCTTGTTTATGGAAAAGTGCTTATTTCTGCATTTCAATGTTGCAACTTGCTGAAAACTGTCCACGGTGTTCATTTCATCTCAACTAGAGACAGCACAGCAAAAATTGGACATCCAGAGTGCATCAAACATGATTTAGAGCTTGTTTATGGAAAAGTGCTTATTTCTGCATTTCAATGTTGCAACTTGCTGAAAACTGTCTACAGTGTTTTCATAACATCTCGAATAAACATAACAAAAAATTTTTTATCCAGAGTGCATCAAACATGATTTAGAGCTTGTTTATGGAAAAGTGCTTATTTCTGCATTTCAATGTTGCAACTTGCTGAAAACTGTCCACGGTGTTCATTTCATCTCAACTAGACACAGCACAGCAAAAATTGGACATCCAGAGTGCATCAAACATGATTTAGAGCTTGTTTATGGAAAAGTGCTTATTTCTGCATTTCAATGTTGCAACTTGCTGAAAAACAGTCTACAGTGTTCATAACATCTCAATAAACATAACAAAAAATTGGACATCCAGAGTGCATCAAACATGATTTAGAGCTTGTTTATGGAAAAGTGCTTATTTCTGCATTTCAATGTTGCAACTTGCTGAAAACTATCCACGGTGTTCATTTCATCTCAACTAGACACAGCACAGCAAAAATTGGACATCCAGAGTGCATCAAACATGATTTAGAGCTTGTTTATGGAAAAGTGCTTATTTCTGCATTTCAATGTTGCAACTTGCTGAAAACTGTCCACGGTGTTCATTTCATCTCAACTAGACACAGCACAGCAAAAATTGGACATCCAGAGTGCATCAAACATGATTTAGAGCTTGTTTATGGAAAAGTGCTTATTTCTGCATTTCAATGTTGCAACTTGCTGAAAACTGTCCACGTGTTCATTTCATCTCAACTAGACACAGCACAGCAAAAATTGGACATCCAGAGTGCATCAAACATGATTTAGAGCTTGTTTATGGAAAAGTGCTTATTTCTGCATTTCAATGTTGCAACTTGCTGAAAACTAGTCTACAGTGTTTTTTCATCTCAATAAACATAACAAAAAATTTTTTATCCAGAGTGCATCAAACATGATTTAGAGCTTGTTTATGGAAAAGTGCTTATTTCTGCATTTCAATGTTGCAACTTGCTGAAAACTGTCCACGGTGTTCATTTCATCTCAACTAGACACAGCACAGCAAAAATTGGACATCCAGAGTGCATCAAACATGATTTAGAGCTTGTTTATGGAAAAGTGCTTATTTCTGCATTTCAATGTTGCAACTTGCTGAAAACAGTCTACAGTGTTTTCATAACATCTCGAATAAACATAACAAAAAATTTTTTATCCAGAGTGCTTCAAACATGATTTAGAGCTTGTTTATGGAAAAGTGCTTATTTCTGCATTTCAATGTTGCAACTTGCTGAAAACTGTCCACGGTGTTCATTTCATCTCAACTAGACACAGCACAGCAAAAATTGGACATCCAGAGTGCATCAAACATGATTTAGAGCTTGTTTATGGAAAAGTGCTTATTTCTGCATTTCAATGTTGCAACTTGCTGAAAACAGTCCACAGTGTTTTCATAACATCTCGAATAAACATAACAAAACATTTTTTATCCAGAGTGCATCAAACATGATTTAGAGCTTGTTTATGGAAAAGTGCTTATTTCTGCATTTCAATGTTGCAACTTGCTGAAAACTGTCCACGGTGTTCATTTCATCTCAACTAGACACAGCACAGCAAAAATTGGACATCCAGAGTGCATCAAACATGATTTAGAGCTTGTTTATGGAAAAGTGCTTATTTCTGCATTTCAATGTTGCAACTTGCTGAAAACTGTCCACGGTGTTCATTTCATCTCAACTAGACACAGCACAGCAAAAATTGGACATCCAGAGTGCATCAAACATGATTTAGAGCTTGTTTATGGAAAAGTGCTTATTTCTGCATTTCAATGTTGCAACTTGCTGAAAACAGTCTACAGTGTTTCATAACATCTCAAATAACATAACAAAAAAATTTTTTATCCAGAGTGCTTCAAACATGATTTAGAGCTTGTTTATGGAAAAGTGCTTATTTCTGCATTTCAATGTTGCAACTTGCTGAAAACTGTCCACGGTGTTCATTTCATCTCAACTAGACACAGCACAGCAAAAATTGGACATCCAGAGTGCATCAAACATGATTTAGAGCTTGTTTATGGAAAAGTGCTTATTTCTGCATTTCAATGTTGCAACTTGCTGAAAACTGTCCACGTGTTTTCATTTCATCTCAATAAACAGCACAAAAAAATTGGACATCCAGAGTGCATCAAACATGATTTAGAGCTTGTTTATGGAAAAGTGCTTATTTCTGCATTTCAATGTTGCAACTTGCTGAAAACAGTCCACAGTGTTTCATAACATCTCGAATAAACATAACAAAAAATTTTTTATCCAGAGTGCATCAAACATGATTTAGAGCTTGTTTATGGAAAAGTGCTTATTTCTGCATTTCAATGTTGCAACTTGCTGAAAACTGTCCACGGTGTTCATTTCATCTCAACTAGACACAGCACAGCAAAAATTGGACATCCAGAGTGCATCAAACATGATTTAGAGCTTGTTTATGGAAAAGTGCTTATTTCTGCATTTCAATGTTGCAACTTGCTGAAAACAGTCTACAGGTGTTCATAACATCTCAATAAACATAACAAAAAATTTTTTATCCAGAGTGCATCAAACATGATTTAGAGCTTGTTTATGGAAAAGTGCTTATTTCTGCATTTCAATGTTGCAACTTGCTGAAAACTGTCCACGGTGTTCATTTCATCTCAACTAGACACAGCACAGCAAAAATTGGACATCCAGAGTGCATCAAACATGATTTAGAGCTTGTTTATGGAAAAGTGCTTATTTCTGCATTTCAATGTTGCAACTTGCTGAAAACTGTCCACGGTGTTCATTTCATCTCAACTAGACACAGCACAGCAAAAATTGGACATCCAGAGTGCATCAAACATGATTTAGAGCTTGTTTATGGAAAAGTGCTTATTTCTGCATTTCAATGTTGCAACTTGCTGAAAACTGTCCACGGTGTTCATTTCATCTCAACTAGACACAGCACAGCAAAAATTGGACATCCAGAGTGCATCAAACATGATTTAGAGCTTGTTTATGGAAAAGTGCTTATTTCTGCATTTCAATGTTGCAACTTGCTGAAAACAGTCCACAGTGTTTTCATAACATCTCAATAAACATAACAAAAAATTTTTTATCCAGAGTGCATCAAACATGATTTAGAGCTTGTTTATGGAAAAGTGCTTATTTCTGCATTTCAATGTTGCAACTTGCTGAAAACTGTCCACGGTGTTCATTTCATCTCAACTAGACACAGCACAGCAAAAATTGGACATCCAGAGTGCATCAAACATGATTTAGAGCTTGTTTATGGAAAAGTGCTTATTTCTGCATTTCAATGTTGCAACTTGCTGAAAACTGTCCACAGTGTTTCATAACATCTCAATAACATAACAAAAAATTTTTTATCCAGAGTGCATCAAACATGATTTAGAGCTTGTTTATGGAAAAGTGCTTATTTCTGCATTTCAATGTTGCAACTTGCTGAAAACTGTCCACGGTGTTCATTTCATCTCAACTAGACACAGCACAGCAAAAATTGGACATCCAGAGTGCATCAAACATGATTTAGAGCTTGTTTATGGAAAAGTGCTTATTTCTGCATTTCAATGTTGCAACTTGCTGAAAACTGTCCACGGTGTTCATTTCATCTCAACTAGACACAGCACAGCAAAAATTGGACATCCAGAGTGCATCAAACATGATTTAGAGCTTGTTTATGGAAAAGTGCTTATTTCTGCATTTCAATGTTGCAACTTGCTGAAAACTGTCCACGGTGTTCATTCATCTCAACTAGACACAGCACAGCAAAAATTGGACATCCAGAGTGCATCAAACATGATTTAGAGCTTGTTTATGGAAAAGTGCTTATTTCTGCATTTCAATGTTGCAACTTGCTGAAAACTGTCCACGGTGTTCATTTCATCTCAACTAGACACAGCACAGCAAAAATTGGACATCCAGAGTGCATCAAACATGATTTAGAGCTTGTTTATGGAAAAGTGCTTATTTCTGCATTTCAATGTTGCAACTTGCTGAAAACTGTCCACAGTGTTCATAACATCTCAATAAACATAACAAAAAATTTTTTATCCAGAGTGCATCAAACATGATTTAGAGCTTGTTTATGGAAAAGTGCTTATTTCTGCATTTCAATGTTGCAACTTGCTGAAAACTGTCCACGGTGTTCATTTCATCTCAACTAGACACAGCACAGCAAAAATTGGACATCCAGAGTGCATCAAACATGATTTAGAGCTTGTTTATGGAAAAGTGCTTATTTCTGCATTTCAATGTTGCAACTTGCTGAAAACAGTCCACAGTGTTTTCATAACATCTCGAATAAACATAACAAAAATTTTTCATCCAGAGTGCATCAAACATGATTTAGAGCTTGTTTATGGAAAAGTGCTTATTTCTGCATTTCAATGTTGCAACTTGCTGAAAACTGTCCACGGTGTTCATTTCATCTCAACTAGACACAGCACAGCAAAAATTGGACATCCAGAGTGCATCAAACATGATTTAGAGCTTGTTTATGGAAAAGTGCTTATTTCTGCATTTCAATGTTGCAACTTGCTGAAAACTGTCCACGGTGTTCATTTCATCTCAACTAGACACAGCACAGCAAAAATTGGACATCCAGAGTGCATCAAACATGATTTAGAGCTTGTTTATGGAAAAGTGCTTATTTCTGCATTTCAATGTTGCAACTTGCTGAAAACTGTCCACGGTGTTCATTTCATCTCAACTAGACACAGCACAGCAAAAATTGGACATCCAGAGTGCATCAAACATGATTTAGAGCTTGTTTATGGAAAAGTGCTTATTTCTGCATTTCAATGTTGCAACTTGCTGAAAACAGTCCACGGTGTTCATTTCATCTCAATAAACATAACAAAAAATTGGACATCCAGAGTGCATCAAACATGATTTAGAGCTTGTTTATGGAAAAGTGCTTATTTCTGCATTTCAATGTTGCAACTTGCTGAAAACTGTCCACGGTGTTCATTTCATCTCAACTAGACACAGCACAGCAAAAATTGGACATCCAGAGTGCATCAAACATGATTTAGAGCTTGTTTATGGAAAAGTGCTTATTTCTGCATTTCAATGTTGCAACTTGCTGAAAACAGTCCACAGGTTTTCATAACATCTCGAATAAACATAACAAAAATTTTTTATCCAGAGTGCATCAAACATGATTTAGAGCTTGTTTATGGAAAAGTGCTTATTTCTGCATTTCAATGTTGCAACTTGCTGAAAACTGTCCACGGTGTTCATTTCATCTCAACTAGACACAGCACAGCAAAAATTGGACATCCAGAGTGCATCAAACATGATTTAGAGCTTGTTTATGGAAAAGTGCTTATTTCTGCATTTCAATGTTGCAACTTGCTGAAAACTGTCCACGGTGTTCATTTCATCTCAACTAGACACAGCACAGCAAAAATTGGACATCCAGAGTGCATCAAACATGATTTAGAGCTTGTTTATGGAAAAGTGCTTATTTCTGCATTTCAATGTTGCAACTTGCTGAAAACAGTCCACAGTGTTTTCATAACATCTCAATAAACATAACAAAAAATTTTTTATCCAGAGTGCATCAAACATGATTTAGAGCTTGTTTATGGAAAAGTGCTTATTTCTGCATTTCAATGTTGCAACTTGCTGAAAACTGTCCACGGTGTTCATTTCATCTCAACTAGACACAGCACAGCAAAAATTGGACATCCAGAGTGCATCAAACATGATTTAGAGCTTGTTTATGGAAAAGTGCTTATTTCTGCATTTCAATGTTGCAACTTGCTGAAAACTGTCCACGGTGTTCATTTCATCTCAACTAGACACAGCACAGCAAAAATTGGACATCCAGAGTGCATCAAACATGATTTAGAGCTTGTTTATGGAAAAGTGCTTATTTCTGCATTTCAATGTTGCAACTTGCTGAAAACAGTCCACAGTGTTTTCATAACATCTCGAATAAACATAACAAAACATTTTTATCCAGAGTGCATCAAACATGATTTAGAGCTTGTTTATGGAAAAGTGCTTATTTCTGCATTTCAATGTTGCAACTTGCTGAAAACTGTCCACGGTGTTCATTTCATCTCAACTAGACACAGCACAGCAAAAATTGGACATCCAGAGTGCATCAAACATGATTTAGAGCTTGTTTATGGAAAAGTGCTTATTTCTGCATTTCAATGTTGCAACTTGCTGAAAACTGTCCACGGTGTTCATTTCATCTCAACTAGACACAGCACAGCAAAAATTGGACATCCAGAGTGCATCAAACATGATTTAGAGCTTGTTTATGGAAAAGTGCTTATTTCTGCATTTCAATGTTGCAACTTGCTGAAAACAGTCTACAGTGTTTTCATAACATCTCAATAAACATAACAAAAATTTTTTATCCAGAGTGCTTCAAACATGATTTAGAGCTTGTTTATGGAAAAGTGCTTATTTCTGCATTTCAATGTTGCAACTTGCTGAAAACTGTCCACGGTGTTCATTTCATCTCAACTAGACACAGCACAGCAAAAATTGGACATCCAGAGTGCATCAAACATGATTTAGAGCTTGTTTATGGAAAAGTGCTTATTTCTGCATTTCAATGTTGCAACTTGCTGAAAACTGTCCACGGTGTTCATTTCATCTCAACTAGACACAGCACAGCAAAAATTGGACATCCAGAGTGCATCAAACATGATTTAGAGCTTGTTTATGGAAAAGTGCTTATTTCTGCATTTCAATGTTGCAACTTGCTGAAAAGTCCACAGTGTTTTCATAACATCTCGAATAAACATAACAAAAAATTGGACATCCAGAGTGCATCAAACATGATTTAGAGCTTGTTTATGGAAAAGTGCTTATTTCTGCATTTCAATGTTGCAACTTGCTGAAAACTGTCCACGGTGTTCATTTCATCTCAACTAGACACAGCACAGCAAAAATTGGACATCCAGAGTGCATCAAACATGATTTAGAGCTTGTTTATGGAAAAGTGCTTATTTCTGCATTTCAATGTTGCAACTTGCTGAAAACTGTCCACGGTGTTCATTTCATCTCAACTAGACACAGCACAGCAAAAATTGGACATCCAGAGTGCATCAAACATGATTTAGAGCTTGTTTATGGAAAAGTGCTTATTTCTGCATTTCAATGTTGCAACTTGCTGAAAACTGTCCACAGTGTTCATTCATCTCAATAAACATAACAAAAATTGGACATCCAGAGTGCATCAAACATGATTTAGAGCTTGTTTATGGAAAAGTGCTTATTTCTGCATTTCAATGTTGCAACTTGCTGAAAACTGTCCACGGTGTTCATTTCATCTCAACTAGACACAGCACAGCAAAAATTGGACATCCAGAGTGCATCAAACATGATTTAGAGCTTGTTTATGGAAAAGTGCTTATTTCTGCATTTCAATGTTGCAACTTGCTGAAAACTGTCCACGGTGTTCATTTCATCTCAACTAGACACAGCACAGCAAAAATTGGACATCCAGAGTGCATCAAACATGATTTAGAGCTTGTTTATGGAAAAGTGCTTATTTCTGCATTTCAATGTTGCAACTTGCTGAAAACAGTCTACAGTGTTTTCATAACATCTCGAATAAACATAACAAAAACATTTTTTATCCAGAGTGCTTCAAACATGATTTAGAGCTTGTTTATGGAAAAGTGCTTATTTCTGCATTTCAATGTTGCAACTTGCTGAAAACTGTCCACGGTGTTCATTTCATCTCAACTAGACACAGCACAGCAAAAATTGGACATCCAGAGTGCATCAAACATGATTTAGAGCTTGTTTATGGAAAAGTGCTTATTTCTGCATTTCAATGTTGCAACTTGCTGAAAACAGTCTACAGTGTTTTCATAACATCTCAATAACATAACAAAAAATTTTTTATCCAGAGTGCTTCAAACATGATTTAGAGCTTGTTTATGGAAAAGTGCTTATTTCTGCATTTCAATGTTGCAACTTGCTGAAAACTGTCCACGGTGTTCATTTCATCTCAACTAGACACAGCACAGCAAAAATTGGACATCCAGAGTGCATCAAACATGATTTAGAGCTTGTTTATGGAAAAGTGCTTATTTCTGCATTTCAATGTTGCAACTTGCTGAAAACTGTCCACGGTGTTCATTTCATCTCAACTAGACACAGCACAGCAAAAATTGGACATCCAGAGTGCATCAAACATGATTTAGAGCTTGTTTATGGAAAAGTGCTTATTTCTGCATTTCAATGTTGCAACTTGCTGAAAACTGTCCACGGTGTTCATTTCATCTCAACTAGACACAGCACAGCAAAAATTGGACATCCAGAGTGCATCAAACATGATTTAGAGCTTGTTTATGGAAAAGTGCTTATTTCTGCATTTCAATGTTGCAACTTGCTGAAAACAGTCCACAGTGTTCATAACATCTCAATAGAACATAACAAAAAATTGGACATCCAGAGTGCATCAAACATGATTTAGAGCTTGTTTATGGAAAAGTGCTTATTTCTGCATTTCAATGTTGCAACTTGCTGAAAACTGTCCACGGTGTTCATTTCATCTCAACTAGACACAGCACAGCAAAAATTGGACATCCAGAGTGCATCAAACATGATTTAGAGCTTGTTTATGGAAAAGTGCTTATTTCTGCATTTCAATGTTGCAACTTGCTGAAAACTGTCCACGGTTTTCATTTCATCTCAATAAACATAACAAAAAATTTTTATCCAGAGTGCATCAAACATGATTTAGAGCTTGTTTATGGAAAAGTGCTTATTTCTGCATTTCAATGTTGCAACTTGCTGAAAACTGTCCACGGTGTTCATTTCATCTCAACTAGACACAGCACAGCAAAAATTGGACATCCAGAGTGCATCAAACATGATTTAGAGCTTGTTTATGGAAAAGTGCTTATTTCTGCATTTCAATGTTGCAACTTGCTGAAAACAGTCTACAGTGTTCATAACATCTCAATAAACATAACAAAAAATTTTTCATCCAGAGTGCTTCAAACATGATTTAGAGCTTGTTTATGGAAAAGTGCTTATTTCTGCATTTCAATGTTGCAACTTGCTGAAAACTGTCCACGGTGTTCATTTCATCTCAACTAGACACAGCACAGCAAAAATTGGACATCCAGAGTGCATCAAACATGATTTAGAGCTTGTTTATGGAAAAGTGCTTATTTCTGCATTTCAATGTTGCAACTTGCTGAAAACTGTCCACGGTGTTCATTTCATCTCAACTAGACACAGCACAGCAAAAATTGGACATCCAGAGTGCATCAAACATGATTTAGAGCTTGTTTATGGAAAAGTGCTTATTTCTGCATTTCAATGTTGCAACTTGCTGAAAACAGTCTACAGTGTTTTCATACATCTCGAATAAACATAACAAAAACATTTTTTATCCAGAGTGCTTCAAACATGATTTAGAGCTTGTTTATGGAAAAGTGCTTATTTCTGCATTTCAATGTTGCAACTTGCTGAAAACTGTCCACGGTGTTCATTTCATCTCAACTAGACACAGCACAGCAAAAATTGGACATCCAGAGTGCATCAAACATGATTTAGAGCTTGTTTATGGAAAAGTGCTTATTTCTGCATTTCAATGTTGCAACTTGCTGAAAACAGTCTACAGTGTTCAAACATGATTTAGAGCTTGTTTATGGAAAAGTGCTTATTTCTGCATTTCAATGTTGCAACTTGCTGAAAACTATCCACGGTGTTCATTTCATCTCAACTAGACACAGCACAGCAAAAATTGGACATCCAGAGTGCATCAAACATGATTTAGAGCTTGTTTATGGAAAAGTGCTTATTTCTGCATTTCAATGTTGTAACTTGCTGAAAACAGTCTACAGTGTTTCATAACATCTCAATAAACATAACAAAAACATTTTTTATCCAGAGTGCTTCAAACATGATTTAGAGCTTGTTTATGGAAAAGTGCTTATTTCTGCATTTCAATGTTGCAACTTGCTGAAAACTGTCCACGGTGTTCATTTCATCTCAACTAGACACAGCACAGCAAAAATTGGACATCCAGAGTGCATCAAACATGATTTAGAGCTTGTTTATGGAAAAGTGCTTATTTCTGCATTTCAATGTTGCAACTTGCTGAAAACTGTCCACGGTGTTCATTTCATCTCAACTAGACACAGCACAGCAAAAATTGGACATCCAGAGTGCATCAAACATGATTTAGAGCTTGTTTATGGAAAAGTGCTTATTTCTGCATTTCAATGTTGTAACTTGCTGAAAACTCTACAGTGTTTTCATAACATCTCGAATAAACATAACAAAAACATTTTTTATCCAGAGTGCTTCAAACATGATTTAGAGCTTGTTTATGGAAAAGTGCTTATTTCTGCATTTCAATGTTGCAACTTGCTGAAAACTGTCCACGGTGTTCATTTCATCTCAACTAGACACAGCACAGCAAAAATTGGACATCCAGAGTGCATCAAACATGATTTAGAGCTTGTTTATGGAAAAGTGCTTATTTCTGCATTTCAATGTTGTAACTTGCTGAAAACAGTCTACAGTGTTTTCATAACATCTCGAATAAACATAACAAAAACATTTTTTATCCAGAGTGCTTCAAACATGATTTAGAGCTTGTTTATTGAAAAGTGCTTATTTCTGCATTTCAATGTTGCAACTTGCTGAAAACTATCCACGGTGTTCATTTCATCGCAAATAGACAGCACAGCAAAAATTGGACATCAAGAGTGCATCAAACATGATTTAGAGCTTGTTTATGGAAAAGTGCTTATTTCTGCATTTCAATGTTGCAACTTGCTGAAAACTATCCACGGCGTTCATTACATCTCAACTAGACACAGCACAGCAAAAATTGGACATCCAGAGTGCATCAAACATGATTTAGAGCTTGTTTATGGAAAAGTGCTTATTTCTGCATTTCAATGTTGTAACTTGCTGAAAACAGTCTACAGTGTTTTCATAACATCTCGAATAAACATAACAAAAACATTTTTATCCAGAGTGCATCAAACATGATTTAGAGCTTGTTTATGGAAAAGTGCTTATTTCTGCATTTCAATGTTGCAACTTGCTGAAAACTATCCACGGTGTTCATTTCATCTCAACTAGACACAGCACAGCAAAAATTGGACATCCAGAGTGCATCAAACATGATTTAGAGCTTGTTTATGGAAAAGTGCTTATTTCTGCATTTCAATGTTGTAACTTGCTGAAAACAGTCTACAGTGTTTTCATAACATCTCGAATAAACATAACAAAAAATTTTTTATCCAGAGTGCTTCAAACATGATTTAGAGCTTGTTTATGGAAAAGTGCTTATTTCTGCATTTCAATGTTGCAACTTGCTGAAAACTATCCACGGTGTTCATTTCATCTCAACTAGACACAGCACAGCAAAAATTGGACATCCAGAGTGCATCAAACATGATTTAGAGCTTGTTTATGGAAAAGTGCTTATTTCTGCATTTCAATGTTGCAACTTGCTGAAAACTCCACGGTGTTCATTTCATCTCAACTAGACACAGCACAGCAAAAATTGGACATCCAGAGTGCATCAAACATGATTTAGAGCTTGTTTATGGAAAAGTGCTTATTTCTGCATTTCAATGTTGCAACTTGCTGAAAACAGTCCACAGTGTTCATTTCATCTCAACTAAACAGCACAGCAAAAATTGGACATCCAGAGTGCATCAAACATGATTTAGAGCTTGTTTATGGAAAAGTGCTTATTTCTGCATTTCAATGTTGCAACTTGCTGAAAACTGTCCACGGTTTTCATTCATCTCAATAACACAGACAGCAAAAATTGGACATCCAGAGTGCATCAAACATGATTTAGAGCTTGTTTATGGAAAAGTGCTTATTTCTGCATTTCAATGTTGCAACTTGCTGAAAACTATCCACGGTGTTCATTCATCTCAACTAGACACAGCACAGCAAAAATTGGACATCCAGAGTGCATCAAACATGATTTAGAGCTTGTTTATGGAAAAGTGCTTATTTCTGCATTTCAATGTTGCAACTTGCTGAAAACTGTCCACGGTGTTCATTCATCTCAACTAACACAGCACAGCAAAAATTGGACATCCAGAGTGCATCAAACATGATTTAGAGCTTGTTTATGGAAAAGTGCTTATTTCTGCATTTCAATGTTGCAACTTGCTGAAAACAGTCTACAGGTTTTTCATAACATCTCGAATAAACATAACAAAAAATTTTTTCATCCAGAGTGCTTCAAACATGATTTAGAGCTTGTTTATGGAAAAGTGCTTATTTCTGCATTTCAATGTTGCAACTTGCTGAAAACTGTCCACGGTGTTCATTTCATCTCAACTAGACACAGCACAGCAAAATTGGACATCCAGAGTGCATCAAACATGATTTAGAGCTTGTTTATGGAAAAGTGCTTATTTCTGCATTTCAATGTTGCAACTTGCTGAAAACTATCCACGGTGTTCATTTCATCTCAACTAGACACAGCACAGCAAAATTGGACATCCAGAGTGCATCAAACATGATTTAGAGCTTGTTTATGGAAAAGTGCTTATTTCTGCATTTCAATGTTGCAACTTGCTGAAAACTGTCCACGGTGTTCATTTCATCTCAACTAGACACAGCACAGCAAAAATTGGACATCCAGAGTGCATCAAACATGATTTAGAGCTTGTTTATGGAAAAGTGCTTATTTCTGCATTTCAATGTTGTAACTTGCTGAAAACAGTCTACAGTGTTTCATAACATCTCGAATAAACATAACAAAAAACATTTTTTATCCAGAGTGCTTCAAACATGATTTAGAGCTTGTTTATGGAAAAGTGCTTATTTCTGCATTTCAATGTTGCAACTTGCTGAAAACTGTCCACGGTGTTCATTTCATCTCAACTAGACACAGCACAGCAAAAATTGGACATCCAGAGTGCATCAAACATGATTTAGAGCTTGTTTATGGAAAAGTGCTTATTTCTGCATTTCAATGTTGCAACTTGCTGAAAACAGTCTACAGTGTTTTCATAACATCTCGAATAAACATAACAAAAACATTTTTTATCCAGAGTGCTTCAAACATGATTTAGAGCTTGTTTATGGAAAAGTGCTTATTTCTGCATTTCAATGTTGCAACTTGCTGAAAACTATCCACGGTGTTCATTTCATCTCAACTAGACACAGCACAGCAAAAATTGGACATCCAGAGTGCATCAAACATGATTTAGAGCTTGTTTATGGAAAAGTGCTTATTTCTGCATTTCAATGTTGCAACTTGCTGAAAACTATCCACGGTGTTCATTTCATCTCAACTAGACACAGCACAGCAAAAATTGGACATCCAGAGTGCATCAAACATGATTTAGAGCTTGTTTATGGAAAAGTGCTTATTTCTGCATTTCAATGTTGCAACTTGCTGAAAACAGTCTACAGTGTTTTCATAACATCTCGAATAACATAACAAAAACATTTTTTATCCAGAGTGCTTCAAACATGATTTAGAGCTTGTTTATGGAAAAGTGCTTATTTCTGCATTTCAATGTTGCAACTTGCTGAAAACTATCCACGGTGTTCATTTCATCTCAACTAGACACAGCACAGCAAAAATTGGACATCCAGAGTGCATCAAACATGATTTAGAGCTTGTTATGGAAAAGTGCTTATTTCTGCATTTCAATGTTGCAACTTGCTGAAAACTATCCACGGTGTTCATTTCATCTCACTAGACACAGCACAGCAAAAATTGGACATCCAGAGTGCATCAAACATGATTTAGAGCTTGTTTATGGAAAAGTGCTTATTTCTGCATTTCAATGTTGTAACTTGCTGAAAACAGTCTACAGTGTTCATTCATCTCGAAATAAACATAACAAAAACATTTTTTATCCAGAGTGCTTCAAACATGATTTAGAGCTTGTTTATGGAAAAGTGCTTATTTCTGCATTTCAATGTTGCAACTTGCTGAAAACTATCCACGGTGTTCATTCATCTCAACTAGACACAGCACAGCAAAAATTGGACATCCAGAGTGCATCAAACATGATTTAGAGCTTGTTTATGGAAAAGTGCTTATTTCTGCATTTCAATGTTGCAACTTGCTGAAAACTATCCACGGGTTCATTCATCTCAACTAGACACAGCACAGCAAAAATTGGACATCCAGAGTGCATCAAACATGATTTAGAGCTTGTTTATGGAAAAGTGCTTATTTCTGCATTTCAATGTTGTAACTTGCTGAAAACAGTCTACAGTGTTTTCATAACATCTCGAATAACACATAACAAAAACATTTTTCATCCAGAGTGCTTCAAACATGATTTAGAGCTTGTTTATGGAAAAGTGCTTATTTCTGCATTTCAATGTTGCAACTTGCTGCTGAAAACTATCCACGGTGTTCATTTCATCTCAATAGACACAGCACAGCAAAAATTGGAATCCAGAGTGCATCAAACATGATTTAGAGCTTGTTTGGAAAAAGTGCTTATTTCGCATTTCAATGTTGTAACTTGCTGAAATGAAAAACAGTCTACAGTTTTTCATAACAATCTCGACTAAACATAACAAAAAATTTTTTATCCAGAGTGCTTCAAACATGATTTAGAGCTTGTTTATGGAAAAGTGCTTATTCTGCATTTCAATGTTGCAACTTGCTGAAAC